>NC_084733.1:45762292-45889792 GCF_033978785.1 Entelurus aequoreus | reverse complement strand
GATAAGGAATCGGTTCGATAAGAGGATTCGATAATAGGCTCGAACTCGATAATTTCTTATCAAACATCATCCCTAATTGAGACTATTTAATAATAATAGTAATAACAATACTACTACTACTACTAATAATAATAATAGATTCGATTTAGATAGGACTTTCTCCAAAGTCAATTATTTTTGCAGTGAGAACTAAAAACCCATTACAGTCGTCTCTTGTTTATCGCGGTTGACTAGTTACGGACATTACTGCGATTAACACATTTTTAAGAAGTAGGAATCAGTCATTTATAAATCAAATATTTTCATAGCTAGTGCACAAACACACCTTCTAAGACCTTCAAAATATGTTTTTCAATATTATGAGAGCTATCTATCCATGAAATAACACCCAAATTGTCACGGCGAGGTCGCATCTTTATGCGGGGTCGTTCTCCCAAGAATGCAGAACGGACTACTCTGGACGACAGCATGAGGTAGGAGATGATTTGTTCATCATAAATCATAGCCAAACAGAAAACAAGCAAAAAGGATGTGTGTCGATTGCATGCAGAAGCTAAGGCAAAACTTAGCACAGGAAACACAGAAGCAAGAATCAGGAATGTCAAAACGTAGCAGTTGCATGGAGCAAACAAAGAAGCCAGGATGAGTGATCAACATAGGCATGCTTAAATAGTGTCTCTTGATTACAAACAGGCAGAGGTGGGACCAAGTCATTGCTTTGCAAGTCACAAGTAAGTCTCAAGTCTTTGCCCTCAAGTCTCGAGTCAAGTCCCGAGTCAAGACAGGCAAGTCCCGAGTCAAGTCCAAAGTCAAGACTGGAAAGTCTCAAGTCAAGTCACAAGTCCTGCATTTTGAGTTTCGAGTCCTTTCAAGTCCTTTTAACCACAGACTAATATTTTACACAGATTGTGTATGCTTTTAAACCGCTGTATTTATTTATTAAAACAAGTGCATTTTAAATAGCAGGGGAAAAAATAGTACTGACATTGCAATTCATAATAGCACTATTAACCAGTCATTTTAATAGTTTAAACAATGTTAAACATTTAACTCATTCCTTTACAGAATAAACACATTTGCAAAAACAAGTGCAACTGTACTTATTTGTACAAAAGTGTTAACATTGTATTTCCATGGCATATTGCATTGTAACTAGTTCCACAGCAGTTTCTATTCTGTTCTTACCTTATCTCATTGATCTCATCTCATACTGTATGTGTGTTTATGTGTGCGTACACATGAAAAACATAACAAATACATGAACATAACAATGAACAGAGTTGTACTTTTTAGATGTCAGGGCCCTATGCAATATGTACACATATTCTTAATATAGTATACATTTTAACTGACCTTTATTTGACTATGTTTGTCTTTTTGTAGGTGGCTAAAATATGCGGTGCTGCTGACCGCCGTCTAACGTTATGTTACTGTGTGTGATACATTGACTAACGTAACGTTATGTGTAGATACCTTATGCAACCCTGCTTAAAAAAATCACTTGACAAAAAGTATGAATAAGGAAGCAAACTGCAGTGGACGCAACATATTGCTGTGTTTGAAATGATGTTATAACCATAGACATCTTATAAGTAGACGCAGTATTGGTTGCTGTGACGCGAGCAAATTGCATCTTGAAGTGGTGATGAGGAGCCGGCGAGCAGCCTAAACTGACAGTTGACAGGTAGAAAACAAAGATGTTGTTGGTGTTCAGCGTTTTCCTGCTCAAATGAGCGGACTGTTGAAAATAGGAATCGGGGGATTACTTTTCACAAGTAAGATTTAACATTAATGTACTTTTGGTTGTATTTTATGAAAATAACATTACCACAGAGTTAAGAAGGAGCAAAGATCTTCAATATTTGTATGTGAAAATCACAAACAAATCTTCTGGGGGAGGATGACGCCCCTACAGGGGTTTGGTTTACAAACTTTCAGCCCCACCTAAAACAAAATTCACCAGCCGCCACTGATTATGATGCATTCTCATTTTAGGCAAAATATAAGACAATACTTTCTTATCAGTATAATTGTAACCAGGAATAAGTTTTCAAGTAACAATATTCAAATACTAACATTGTTGGGTAAGACAGCATTTGGTTTTATTCTGAATCCAGTGAAACAGATTGGTGGTTTTAGCTGATATAAAGACTTTCAGGTGTTTATATATGTTTAAGTATTTGGCAGACGCTTTTATCCAAAGTGACATACATAAAAAATACATACATAACAATCACTGTAAACATTATCATTTAAGGGAAGAATGTAATACAAAATATCAATACAAAGTGTCAAGACAGAATAAACTCTCTGCTGCTGCAGCAACAGAGATACGGTCTATAAGATATATAGATATCTAATGTATTCATACATTGTTTATGTAGGATATACGCATGTATATATAACCTAATTATATTGTTTCTTCAACTTAAAAATAGCTGACCGTTTTTTTCCCCCTTCTCTGGGCTTATATTCCCAGTTTTGATCTCGGACGTCTGGTCACTTATAGCATATAAGAATATTCTATTACTGTTAAGCAAACTATGAATAATAAAACATGTGTCCGTTATCATAGCTACACGTATGACAAAAAAGCGCGTGAAAATGAGTGGTATTCAGTGAGGTAAAATGAATTAAATGCACTGACAGTTCATTGCTCCTGCCAAATGAATAGCGGATCACCACTCCAAGATGGCGGCCCCGCGTCTCGTCTGCGCCAGTAAGCAGTAGCGCTCGATGCTGCGTCTACTTATAAGATGTCTATGGTTATGACGTTAGCAGTGAGTTTACAGCT
Source organism: Entelurus aequoreus (assembly GCF_033978785.1). Taxonomy (NCBI): domain Eukaryota; kingdom Metazoa; phylum Chordata; class Actinopteri; order Syngnathiformes; family Syngnathidae; genus Entelurus; species Entelurus aequoreus. The sequence goes on along the minus strand of NC_084733.1, from coordinate 45,886,998 downwards.
TCACTGATTTAACTACACAGCAAATAAAAGTAATGTTACTTAGCCAATAAACGTTAGCTTACATTCAAAACTTACCCTTCTTTGTGCAACTTCAAATGTCGAACGAAGTTGGAAGTTGTTGCGTCTCCGTCTGTACTATTCGAACTGCGTGATTTGCATACGGCAATTCGTTTTTTGTTGACCAAGTCGTAGTTTTTATACCCGAACGAAACCAACTTTGGTATTAATCTTTCTCACTGGCGCGTTGTTTGACAACTCTTGTTCATTGGTTGTCCTGCAATTTGATTGGCTGAATGCTGTGCGATGAAAACAATGTAGATCTAATTTGATTGGCTGTTGTACTGAGAGCACACACGCTGACACGCAGCACACACGCTGATAGACAGACACGTACAAAATGAAAGCTACGGAGCGCTCCCAAATAACTTTTTAAGCTTTAGGTTTTGGGGAAAGTAGCAAGTCATGTCAAGTCAAAAGGCTCAAGTCCAAGTGAAGTCACAAGTCATTGATGTTAAAGTCTAAGTCGAGTTGCAAGTCTCTTTACATTTTGTCAAGTCGAGTCTAAAGTCATCAAATTCATGACTCAATTCTGACTCGAGTACAAGTCATGTGACTCGAGTCCACACCTCTGCAAACAGGTGTGTCACAAAACAACAGGGATAGGTGAAAATCATAAATAACCATGGTGACTAAACTCAGGAGGTGCACGAACAGGAACTAAAAGGAGTCCAAAACTAACGGAACATAACTAAACAAAAACATGATCCGGACCGTGGATCATGACAGAGCCTCCCCCTTAAGGACAGATTCCAGATGTCCAAAAAAAACAAAAAAAAAACAAGCAGGGTCAGGAGTCACGGGGGGCGGAGGGAGGACTTGGCGGTGGGTTGCCAGACCAAGTATCCCCGCAACCAGCGAGGGAGAGTTAGGTGGCGGCGACGTATTGAACGCCGCTGCATTGAAAGGCCACATTTGTGGCAGACGAGGAGGCGGGCGTGAGTGACGCCAAAATCTCAGCAGCCTAAGAGTGTTACGCCCAATTCATGGGTGTCGCTGTTGTCTGCGCCCAGGGTGTCCATGAATTGGCCCTCGAGAGGGCCGCATGCAGGCGTCTCATGGCTGATTGCGCAGCTGGCTAGCCGGAGGTCGCGGAGGCGACAACGAGAAGGGTGGCGGCGCCGTGGGAAGGTCCGCCGGAGACGAGGAGGGTGGCACCTCAGGAACTAGAGCGGCGGATGAGGAAGGCAGCCGTGGAGCAGGAACCGGATCTGGAACGACTGGAACTGGAGCAACTGGAGCGACTGGAACTGGAGCGACTGGAACGACTGGAACTGGAGCGACTGGAACGACTGGAACTGGAGCGACAGGAACTGGAACAACAGGGACTGGAGCGACTGGAACGACTGGAACTGGAGCGACTGGAGCGACTGGAGCGACTGGAACGACTGGAACTGGAGCGACTGGAACGACTGGAACTGGAGCGACTGGAACGACTGGAACTGGAGCAACTGGAGCGTCAGGAACTGGAGCGACAGGAACTGGAACTGGAGCGACAGAAGCTTGCCTTGCTGCGGCGACAGGAGCTTGTCTTGCTGCGGCGACAGGAGCTTGTCTTGGTGCTGCGACAGCTTGTCTTGGTGCTGCGACAACAGGAGCTTGCCTGGGAGGTGCAGCGATGACAGGAGCTTGCCTGGGAGGTGCTGCGGGTTCAGATGCTAGCCGAGGAGCAGCGGGTTCGGATGCTAGCCGAGGAGCAGCCGGTTCAGACGCTAGCCGAGGAGCAGCGGGTTCAGACGCTAGCCGAGGAGCAGCGGGTTCAGATGGCGGAGAGGACCGGGCTGGGGGTTGCGGCTTGGCATGCCGAAGGACTGGTGGTGGTGGCCGGGGATGGAGGTTGCTGCCTGGCTGAGCGCAGCTGTGCCACCCCACTAGCACGGCTCCCGGCACTAGACCCCCCCCCCCCCCCCCCCCCTCTCAAAAAGCGGATACCAGACGCGCTCATTGCGGTCTGGAACAGTCTTTAGGGGTGGGTGGGAGAGGTCAGGAGGGGGGTCGACTCCTCCCCTCTCAATTGTCCAAAAAGTCTATTCACACACACACACACACACACACACACACACACACACACACACACACACACACACACACACACACACACACACACACACACACCCCACACACACTTGAGACTGGGTGGGAGCAATAGTCACTGGGGGCGAAGCCAAAGTCACTGGAGGCGGAGCTTGAAAGTCAGAAAGTGACTGGGACTGACTAGGCTTAAATTTAAAAAAAAAATGTCCTGATAATGTTTAATCTTGGAATCAAAGTAATTTGGAAACGGCTGACAGAAAGAGTTAACAGAAGTAAAAAACGTCCCCGGGCCACACTGAGCCGATCAGAACCAGCGTGCCGTTAGGACCCCAGATCAGGTCCTGGCGCTCCATGGGGGAATGGCTGAGCGTCTCAGCCTCCATTGCGCTCAACACCTCCCAAGTACCTTCAACCACTTCCTCCACGCCCGCTGCGAGAGAACTTCTTGTAGCTGGCTTCTTTCTGTCACGGCGAGGTCGCATCTTTATGCGGGGTCGTTCTCCCAGGAATGCAGAACGGACTACTCCGGACAACAGCGTGAGGTAGGTGATGATTTATTTATCATAAATCATAGCCAAACAGAAAACAAGCAAAAAGTATGCGGGCTGATTGCACACGGAAGCTAAGGCAAAACTTAGCACAGGAAACACAGAAGCAAGAACCAGGAATGTCAAAACGTAACAGTTGCATGGAGCAAACAAAGAAGCCAGGATGAGTGATCAACATAGGCATGCTTAAATAGTGTCTCTTGATTACAAACAGGTGTTAGAGTTAGAGTTAGAGTTTGAGTTTATTTCGAACATGCAAGCATACAACAGGATACATCGCAATTTCCAGTTTCTCTTTTCAACATGTTCGAAAAGGAGTAGGAAGAAGCAGAGCTTATTTAATCCTACCCCTTTTCTTTACATAACAATTGCTGAAACTTTTTTATTCACTTCCTGTTCTCAATTTATTCACAATAAACTCCATAGGTAATCGCAATAAAAATAAATAAATAAATAATAGTAAGAATTTAATAATAATAATTGGTGAAGAAAGTCATATTTAATATGATGAGATAAGTAAGATTACTTTAAGAATGAATGAATGGATGGATTAAATAAATTGAGAATGTTTGTCATGGTTCTTCTTCTTTGTACTTTGTAAACACTTTAAGTTTGAAGAGTTTCTTGAAGTGGATCATATTAGTACATTGTTTGATTGCTTTGCTTAATCCATTCCATAATTTAATTCCACATATTGATATACTGAAGGTCTTAAGTGTTGTACGTGCGCACAAATGTTTTAAATTACATTTTTCTCTAAGATTATATTTCTCCTCTTTTGTTGAGAAGAATTGTTGTATATTCTTGGGTAGCAGGTTATAGTTTGCTTTGTGTATAATTTTAGCTGTTTGCAAATTCACTATGTCGTGGAATTTCAGTATCTTTGATTCAATAAATAAAGGATTTGTATGTTCTCTATATCCAACATTATGTATTATTCTAACTGATCTTTTTTGTAACACCGTTAATGAATGAAGTGTACTTTTGTAATTATTTCCCCATATTTCTACACAGTAGCTCAGATATGGTAACACTAGTGAGCAGTAGAGAATATGAAGTGATTTTTTGTCTAGAACATGTTTTGCTTTATTCATTATTGACGTGTTTCTTGCTACTTTATGTTGTATATTTTTTACGTGAGATTTCCAGTTCAATTTATCATCAATCATTATACCTAGAAATTTGGTTTCATTTACTCTTTCAATTTCTATTCCGTCTATTTGTATATGTGTTTGACTTTCTCTTCTACTATTACCAAATAGCATTATTTTAGTTTTACTAAGATTCAACGATAGTCTGTTTTTGTCAAACCATCTTTTTAATTTGTTAATTTCTTCTGTTATTATTTGTATTATCTCCTGTGTGTTCTCTCCTGAACAAAACGCTGTTGTATCATCCGCAAATAATACTAACTTTAAATCTTTTGTAACTTTACAAATGTCATTTATATAGAGATTGAATAATTTAGGTTCTAATATTGATCCCTGAGGTACACCACAGGATATATTTAGCGTTGTAGACATGTGTTCGCCTAGCTTCACGTATTGTTTCCTGTTCGTTAGATAACTTCTTATCCAGTTTAAGACTAACCCTCTGATGCCATATCGTTCTAGTTTTTTGATTAAAATATTGTGATTAATTGTGTCAAATGCTTTAGTTAGATCCATAAAAACTGCTGCTGCACATTTTTTACTGTCTATTGCATTGGTAATTTCTTATGTAATTTCAATTAAAGCCATTGAAGTTGAGACATTAGCTCTGTATCCATATTGGTTCTCTTCGAGTATTCTATTTTTATTTATGAATCTCTAATCTGTTATTAAACAGTTTTTCAATGATTTTAGAAAATTGTGGAAGTAAAGAAACAGGTCTATAATTTGTAAATTGATGTTTATCTCCAGTCTTATAAATTGGTGCAACTTTAGCTATTTTCATTTTGTTTGGGAATGTACCTGTTTGAAATGATAGATTACATTAATTACATTAATGGTCCTGAGATCTCTTCTATAACCTTTTTTATCGTTTCCATATCAATTCCGTTACAATCAGTTGAAGTCTTAGATTTACATTTTTTCACGATTGTAACTATTTCCTCCTGTGTCACATTACTGAGGAACATGGAGTTGGGATTTCATTATAGTCCTCAATTGGAACTGGGTCTGGAATCCTTTCTTCCAATTTTGGTCCAATATTTAAAAAATAATTATTGAAGCTTTCAACTACTTCCTTTATGTTGTCATTGTTTTTATTTCCGTCTAAAAAGTATTGAGGGTAGTCCCTCTTTGTGCCATTTTTAATAATGCTATTGAGGATGCCCCATGTTGCTCTCATATTATTTTTGTTCCTGTCCAATAATTCACTGTAATATTCTTTTCTACATGATCGTAGTATGTCTGTTAACTTGTTTTTATACTTTTTGTACTTAATTTCTGCCTCTATAGTTCTTTGTGCTATAAATTCTCTATATAGTGTATTCTTCTTCTTACAAGCATTTTTTAATCCTTTTGTCATCCATGGTTGATTATTCTTTCTCTGTTTATTACTAAGTTGTATCCATGGACAATGTTTGTCATAAAGTATTATGAACTTGTTTAAGAAATGTTCATATGCTTCATCAACCTCTTTTTCATTGTACACATTGTCCCAATCTTGCTTTTGTAGCTCACTTTTGAAAGCAGTCATCCTCTTCTCTGTGCAAAGTCTTCGAAATGTCCTTTTGTCTTCCATGTTCTTCTTGTAGTGTTCTTCTTGGTTATAAGTAGACCACTTGTAGTGTTATTGTCAAACTCATTGGTAAAAATATTATCAATAAGCGTGGCACAGTGTGCTGTGATTCTACTTGGCTTTGTGATTTTAGGATATAGACGGATGCTGTACATTGTATCAATGAAGTCATCAATAGACTTTTGCTTGTTAGGGTTCAATAAGTCAATATTAAAGTCACCACATAAGAACATTATTCTTTGACCATTATCCATGTAAGTAGCCTTGATCCATTCTTCAAATGTTTCTATACTTGACTTAGGTGATCTATATATACAACTGCTGAAAATGTTTTTGCTTTTTTCCTGACATATTTCAATGGTTATACATTCTAAGATATTATCTATAGCAAATGACATGTTTTTTACCACTTTGTAGTTCAGGTTCTTTATCACGTACACAGCTACTCCTCCTCCATTTTTGTTGGTTCTGTTGATGTAGTTTAGTTCATATCCCTCCAGATCAAAATCTATTCCTTTTTTATCATCAATCCATGTTTCTGTGACAGCAATCACTTTGAATGGTTCGTTGATGTGTTCCAAAAAGTTCTTAATGTTGTTGTAGTTTGCATACAAGCTTCTGCTATTAAAATGAATAATTGACCATTTGTTATCGCATGTAATGTTGCTATTATATTGATCATCTGTATAATAAAAACAATTATTACTGATGTGGGAGAAAACATTTGTATCTGGATCTATATCATTTTCCAAATCCTGGTTTTTGTAATCTTTGTTGCAGAAATTTTTTAGTTCCATATTTTCTTGTTCAACAATCTTTGATGTTGTTTCAATAATCTCAATAAGTGTAGGTGGATGCAATCCTGAATGTAGGTCCTCTTGTTTAGTCGTCCCTTGGAACATAGTAGTGTCGATGCTGAATTTGGGTGTTTGTTTTCTGTCAGAGTCCATTATCATCGTTGTTTTGGTAGCTGTGTAAACTTTAAAAATTGTCACAAACAACAGAGGCAGGTGAAATCATAAATAACCATGTTGACTAAACTCAGGAGGTGCACAAACAGGAACTAAAAGGAGTCCAAAACTAACGGAACATAACTAAACAAAAACATGATCCGGACCGTGGATCATGACACAAATAGTCATCTTTGCCATTTTTTTTAATCCAATATAGTAATGCTGTCTGAGGCTGAGCCAATCAGTGGCCACGATACTGAAAAGCACACTCTGATTGGTTCGGTCTCCTCTGGTGGCCTATACTGCTGTAGGCCACTAGAGGACAAGGTAGCCTTTAGTGATTTTTCTTTCTGTAGTTTAGTTTGGCATTTGAAGCCAAACAGCTCTAGCTTAAGAGGACAGTGCCAGATCCAAAGTATGTGTCCTTTGCAAGGGTTTTGCTCGTTAGGGCTCATCAGGACTTGGTAAGTCGCTGGTCCAGTGAAGAGTTTGGGACATTGAGAAGGGAACAGGAATAAACTGTGATATGGAAAAATGTCATACCCGCATCACCTGTCCCACCTCCATTAGCGGGCACTCCCGCCGCACCTGCCCAGGTGTTCGAGGGGCCGTCTGTGGGGGAAGCCCCGTCTCAGCAGCGTCCGGACATCGGAAGACAGGAGGAGCAGAGGAGAAATTAAAACCCCAGCCCCCCCCCGGGTCGCCGCGTCTCGGAGCTGCTGCCCGAGCACGAACGGGCAGTCCTCTGGTCCCAGCCTTAGTGCCCGGAACCGGCGTCGATGGTCCTCCGCTGTGCTGCTGACCCGGTCCAGTATTGCCCTTCTCAAGTCCGGGAAATGCACACGGGAGGCCGCCGGTAGGCTAAGCACCGCCTGCTGTGTTTTCCCTGCCAGTAGCGGTAGCAGTCGCACCCCCCACTCTTCTTCAGGCCACCCGCATGCTGCTGCCGTGGCCTCAAAAATGTCCTCGGTCTCTGCCATGCGTTGCCCGGAGACGGCTGCTGATGTTGGCGGTGCCGCTCCAACCCCGCCCGCTAGCGCCAGCAGGATTTGGCTCTGCTGGGCCATCTGGTGGCGGACCGCCTCCATCTGCTGATGGCTTGCCGCTGACACTTCCGCCAGCACTCGCCCAAGTGCTTCCAGCGGATTTGGAGCCGACATCTCTGATCCAAAGGTTGATTGGGCGCCAGTTGTGGAAGTCTCTATGCCGTGGGTTCTCTCTGGACTGACAGAATAATGTGGGAGCCCGGATTCCAGGTTTGACGAGTCTTTATTTTTGCTATTTTTCGTCGCTCTCGCAGCCGCCTCCTTCTCGCTCGTGTGTGGGTCTTTTTCCGATCTCTCCTCTCTCATCATGGCCTCGGACGCCCCTAATATGGGAGACAGGTGATTAGATAACCCGCTTCAGCTGGGGAATCCACTCACCTGTCAGCTGCTTCGTAGCCTGCCCCTTGCACACGCCCTTCCCGCAGGAGACACGCCGACCACGCCCCCTCCACACATATACTGATACAACAATTCTTCTCAACAAAAAAGGAGAAATATAAACTTACAGAAAAATCTAACTCAAAACAATTGTATGCATGTACAACACGTAAAAACTTTAGCGTATCAGTACGTGGAATTAAATTGTTGAATGGATTAAGCAAATAAATCAAACAACGTACTAATATGATTCAGTTAAGAAACTGTTCAAACTCAACGTGTTTACAAAGTAAAAAGAACAACAATTATGATGAACATCTTGAACTTTGTTGAAAATTTAGTTAATCTTATTCACCTCATTATGTGAATTACAACTTATTCAATTATTTATTGACAACTTTATTATTCATTTTTCATGGATTTAAATTGTGTGCATATTGACACCAGGAAGTGAACAAACGAGTTTGTAATTGCTATGAAATGGAAAAGGGGGATAGGATTAAATCAAATCTGCTATTTCCTACTCCATGTTGTAATTACAAAATGGACATTTGTGATGTATCGTTTTGTAATTGTGTGTTCGCATGTTTGAAATAAACTTACACCATCATAGTGTATCTATTTAGCGGTCAACAATATATTTATGACCTCACTTACAGCTTTGGCTTTATATATTTTTTTAACTGGTTGAACGACTGTGACACAGATTATTTCAGTTCAACAAGTAACAAAGGGGATATTTTCATTTCGGACCGATATGTTAAAGAATAAATTACCTACTTACTCTTTTCTTTCCAGTGATGGAGCGGCTGTGATGTAGGGATCTAGTTTATGCACAGTTATACTACAGGAGATCTATGTCTGACGCATGTGTGTGATCTGTATCATTCCGCCAAATCGAGCCAAGAGCAAGTGCTGTAAGTGTTCTATGAAGTTCAGTAAAAAAGTTAAAAGAAACAGATCTTCCTCGTTTTATTAACTTCCCAGCAGCTAAACATTCCTGTATTATTTACAGTCGGCTGCAGTGCCCTCTATTGGCTGAAAGGCAGTATTGCAACACTGACACATAAATAACGATGTAGATGTTGTTCTTTTAAACATACACTCAGTCCAGTGGCGACACTGACGTCACAGCATTGCCACAAATCATTGATAGCTGTATGTGAGTGTGTTGTGTTAGTTATATATTCATCCCGAAATGACGCTGTCACGCCAATTTTCTTCCCATCACAAAAACCTTCCTAACCCCCATTTACTTCCGGGGTCATTTTCGCTTACGTCAGTTCCTCTTACTTACGTCATTTCCTCTCACGTCATTGCCAGCGATCGATAAATCCAAATCTCCTGAAAATGGTGGTGTCACTGGATGATATTCGTCTTTATCTGTCCCAGGGGACTTATGTCAAACACCAGCAGGCTTCGCAACATTTCAAGTGGAGTGTTAGGGCCGCTGCTGCGAACTTCTGTCTTCGTGGTAACGTGCAAAACATATTAATTAATATATAATACTGTTAAATGTCTGTACTACTTTAAATCAACATTATTGTTGAAACCATTTCACTAATATTAATTAATATATAATACTGTTAAATGTCTGTACTTTAAATCAACATTATTGTTGAAACATTTCAGTAATATTAATTAATATATAATGTTAAATGTCTGTACTTTAAATCAACATTATTGTTGACAATTCAGACGTTTTGTTAACGCTGTATTATAAAAAAGAGTCAAACGAAGTGCTATCGATCGCTGTCAATGACGTAAGAGGAACTGACGTAAGCGGAAATAACCCCGGAAGTAAATGGGGGTTAGGAAGATTTTTGTGATGGAAGAAAATTGGCGTGACAACGCCCTATTGGGTTGGCTCTATTCTGGAGAAACGAAACTTAAGGAAACGACACCTCTTGACTGACCCCGCCTCTTACATTTTAAATAACACCGACCCAGACTGAGAGAGCACGCATCAAGCAGGACGACATGGGATTATGTGAGTTTCTCTACACTTATTCAGCATGGAAAGTAATATATAACGTCAATATTAGCAATTTGACCACCAGGTATTTAACAATGTTGGGGGGGTTATTTTGTATTTCAGTGACGTTTGCAGCTGCAATTGTAGGCGCAGGTAAGATGATGTAAAAACAAGTATTTCTTAGGCAAATTCACATTTCTTCCCCGCTGTTGGTAGACACGCATTTGTTTGTGTCTGCGCCAATGTGGTTGACTTTGGTTCCAGGGACTACAGTGGCTCTGGCTCCAGTGGTTCTGGGAGCAGTGGGCTTCACCTCAGCTGGGATAGTAGCAGGATCCTACGCTGCAGGCATGATGTCAAGTGCGGCCATCGCCAACGGAGGAGGGGTGGCAGCAGGGGGCTTGGTGGCGGTCTTACAGTCTGTTGGTAAGTACAGTCCGTATAATATCAAGTACTCTCATGTCATAATCCAGGAGGAAGTACAAATGGTGTTTTGCAATATCTAGTGTGCAGTAAACACTGAAATGGCCTTTGTAAATGTTGAGGTATTCATTTGACAATATATGTATTATTTTGTTGGTAGTAGTTTTCATTACATCAGTGTATCAAAAACGGCTTATATAGTCCATCCATACATCCATTTTCTTCCGCTTATCCGAGGTCGGGTCGCGGGGCAGCAGCCTAAGCAGAGAAGCCCAGACTTCCCTCTCCCCAGCCACTTCGTCCAGGTCCTCCTGGGGGATCCCGAGGAGTTCCCAGGCCAGCCGGGAGACATAGTCTTCCCAACGTGTCCTGGGTCTTCCCCGTGGCCTCCTGCCGGTCGGACGTGCCCTAAACACCTCCCTAGGGAGATGTTTGGGTGGCATCCTGAGCAGATGCCCGAACCACCTCATCTGGCTCCTCTCCATGTGGTGGAGCAGCGGCTTTAATCTGAGCTCCCGCCACCAGGCGGGGGAAACTCATTCCGGCCGCTTGTACCAGTGATCTTGTCCTTTCGGTCATAACCCAAAGCTCATGACCATAGGTGAGGATGGGAACGTAGATCGACCGAAAAATTGAGAGCTTTGCATTTCGGTTCAGCTCCTTCTTCACCACAACGGCTTATATAGTGTATTTCTGAACTCCACGCAACCTAAAAGATGACTCATCTGTTAACCGTAGCACTAACGTAGTTGTGTATAAGATAATAAAAGGTGGATAAATACTATGTTTTTCCTCTCACTGTAGGTATGGCTGGTCTGTCAACCGCTGCCACTGCAGGTATTGGTGGTACAGGAGCGACTGTAGCAGGACTCATTGCTGCAATTGTCTGAGACCAAAGCTTTTTTGTCAAAGGGATACCACGACATCATATTATAGTCGTATAAAGAAGTGAACCTCTGTTCATGTTTATGCAAATCATATGATAGTGCGTCTCCTGACAAAATCCTAATAAAATCACGGTTCAGACATTCACTTTTTATGCTGCATATTCTATTCCTGGTTACAAGAATGCTGGAGTCTATCCCAGCTGTTTTAAGATGAGAAGCCTGGTATACCCTGGATCAGGTTCTTCAACTGTCGGCCTGGGGGCCAAATCCGTCTCGGGAATGACGCCATACCAGCCCCCGAGTTCAGGACAAATCCTGGGAGACAAACATTTTTGTAGCAAATTCCTAAAAACACAAACGAGCTCTTGTTGTACAGAGGAACTTGGACCACAAACACATTGGCAGATCTTTGCATTGACATTTTAACCTTGCTCGCAAACATAGAACACTGGGGTCTAAATTAATGATTTACATAATTAAGGTGTCCCTCAAGGCAGCGCTTTTAGTCCTCTGCTTTTTGGCAGTTACATTTCTTTAATAGTGTGATATATTTAACTAAGGTGTTGTTATAGCGTGTTTACTTCAGATGCATTCAGTCATCATTTGTTTAACTTCTTTAGTTATACAAGTGGTGTTCCTCAAGGCTCCATTTAAGGTCCTCTCTTTTTCATCACTTGGGCTAGTCAACTGGTGGCCCATGAGTTCAGTTCAAACAACTTGAGAGACTCACATTTTTGCAGCAGATTTTTAAAAGCACTATAATTGCTGTCATAGAGATGATCTTTGTCTAGCCTTTTTGCAGAAGGTCCTTAAAAACCGCAAAGCGCTCCTGTAACTGACAAAATAAAATAGACCAAAATCAAATGTCTACTGTAGAGGACATTGGTTCTCCAGAATATACAAAATAAGACCTCCTTAGCTTTCTGGTAATGTGGCTCCAAATCAAATGAGTTAAATATCCTTGCCCTCGACGGACTACCCGTCAATTATACAATTCAGATAGTCTTAGTTTGTCTAATTTACAATCAGAATACAGGCTCAACTATTAACAATAAGTTCTGAAAGTGCCATATTGTCCTTAAGGCTATATGCCCTATTAACTTATCTTGTTAGTGATGATTATGATTAACTGCAGCTGGTAGTGTCTCTTGTTTTTATTCTCTGAAGACATGTGCCACACTCTTAAATGTCCAAACAAGAAAGGAGGCACAACGAGCTCGGTTAGAAGCTTGCCCATACAACATTATATCTGTTACATTTCGATATATTTTTTCCTTTTACCAATATGCCACATTTCCGATCAAAAAATACCTGAATAGTAATTGAGCACATTTACAACATGCCACTGACATGCAAGACCAATATTAAACACAACATATGAGACAAGGCACCAAATTGACAAAATGATGATTTACAAGTGTTAAAATATAAAAAGAAATACAATATTTTTTTATGTAACCTTCTGTTAGCATACACAATTGACTGACTGTTATTGCCTTTTCAACCCACGTTGATACCTTGATGTGCTCAAAACTGCTTCTCGGAGTCATTTCTTAGCAACTTTTTGAGCAATACCGTAGGGAACGTGACAGGCCACCGTGCCAAGCTCGGCCGCACCTTCCACGTGAAACATCTGATCATCAAAGAAGATGTGTGGTCTGATCTTCTCCAGCATGGGGCCCTTCGGTGCTCCTGCTAGAAAAAGGGCCTCGTCTATTTCCAGGCCCCAGGAACGCAGAGTTTTTAAGGCTCGGGTACCTGAACTAGCGGCGCTGCGAGCCGTCACCAGGTAGGTACGGATAGGGCAATCCATACGCAGGCCTTTGTCAAAAAACTTCCTCTGTAGTTTTCCCAAAGCCTCCAAGAAGCCCTTCAGGGGGCCCTGCAGCAAGAAGGAAGAAAGTATACTGTGTGTGTAACATTAGCACTTTCTTATACAGCTCATACTGTATCACATTGACAAGGGTTTATACATTGTTTGGTTATAGGTTACCTTCATAGACGCTGTGGAATTTTTTAAACAGAAAGGTTTTTTTTGTAATTGTTGCGGCCCCAAGTGCCTGAATTGGCAGCAGCTTTATGAGCAAGTTGCGACGTCTTATTTTTTTTCAACAACATTTAATCAACTAGTAATTTTATGAATTTGTTTTACATGCATTAAGCGATTCTTGTAACCTCACAAAGCACAGGATTGCAACAGAAATTGGAAAACAAATAACGTATTGGTGTTTTAACTTAAAAGTAGACAGTAAGATGGCATTAAACGCACATACTCAGAGCTCAAATTACCATACTGTTTTAATTAACTATAACTTATAATAGTGATAAATATATTACAGAAAGAAAAATCACTGCCCTGTCATCCGCAAGTTGCAGTCATTCTCCTTGTATGTTTTACTCTTGAAAAGTGTCCCTCTTAAGGATTCATTAATGTTCCATTACATGTTAAAAGCATTTGTGAACTGCTAAGAGCAATTTGTAGCGCTACCATATCTTGGTAAATAAGCGATGAAGAGGGATTATCATCACACTTCAACATCTCTAACAAGTAAATGCTACCTCTTTGCAAGGTCAGGACTAAAAAAGATAGTATGTTCTTGATTGCCTTACTCTGCATAAATAAATGTTAAATCAATATATGAATAAACCACGAAATACATGTTTATCTACTACATTACCCAGAATGCTTAGCGTTGTAGATGACGACAATTGTGACATTTGAGCAATAGAGTTGAGGTAGGCTACACGTTGCTGTTCCTGCTTTGTTAACACAAGATCAAATAAGTGTTAGATATACGATTTAACTAAATAAAATGTACACATTGGTCATTAAAAACAAGTGTAATAATTACTTTCATACAGTATCCCTGTAATAATACATATTAACAGTGGCACATCCATGGTCGACCATATTCCACTCCACTCCGAGGTTATCGTCATCATAAGACCCTTTTAACTGTACACTCAGTGTTTAGGTGACATTACATTCTGCCATTACAAGTGTCGAAATAAGTTAAGTGAGGTTTGATGAAATTAAATTCAACTTGAGTAAAACTGCTTACCCTTGGAAGGCAGAAAGGGAGTAAACAGCACGGTGTTTGCAGAGCGACACTGACACCTTGTGGCGGTTAAACGAAATGGCTGAAATTAATAGGTTTGTCTGTTGGCATTCTGCATTAAAAAAAACTAACTGAAACACAAATAAAGCAACAACAGAAGTATCCCACACTTCTCTTTTGTAAAGTAATTATGTACGGCAGATACAGGCATTGAGATAATATTTACACATGTGGCTAGACAGGAGATGTTAAAATAAAATAAAAACTATAATTACTTATATATATATATATATATATATATATATATATATATATATATATATATATATATATATATATATATATATATATATATATATATATATATATATATATATCTATATATATATATATATATATATATATACAGATATATATATATATATATATATATATATATATATATATATACATATATATATATATATATATATATATATATATATATATATATATATATATATATATATATATATATATATATATATATATATACACAGATAGATAGAGAGAGAAAGTGTGTGCTTGTGTGTAAGATGGATATATGTATATGTATATGTAAGCGTGCGTGCTTGTGTGTAAGACGGACGGACAGACAGACAGACAGACAGACAGACAGACAGACAGACAGATAGACAGATAGATAGATAGATAGATAGATAGATGGATAGATGGATAGATGGATGGATAGAATAGAAAGAGAGAGAGAGAGTGTATGCTTGTGTGTGTGTGTGTTGTGTGTGTGTGTGTGTTTGTACTATACATGGTCCAGTGGCTTGTTCTCATGTGCCTTCTCGTGCTCAAAGAACTTGTCCAATCCGTGGGCTTTAAAAATGCGTTCCGACTCATCAGAAAAGAGGACAGCGTCACCGTCAAAGGCAACTCGAAGCTGACTCTCTGATACTTCCTTCATTTTCTCTTGAGTGAACATGGTGGCTGCGGCTATACCTGACACACACACACACATATAAATTGTAAAAAAAAAAGACCTTACAGGCCAATCATTAGGATTTACTACAGGGTGCAAGTCAAATATGTCCCTTGTTTTGCACTGACCTTCTTCCAGAGCTTCTCGAACCTTGGCCGAGTCAGCAGAAAGATACAAGTTGGTGTGGTAGGCCTTCAGGTAACCTATAGGACTGTTTCCTCCCGTCATACAGAAGCGCTCGATGAACAAGTCTGTAAAAGAATGGCAATCACTGTCAATGATTTCATTTTCCAGTCCAATGAGAGCTGCGTCATAAAAAATGTCTTTGTAAGTATAACAATGTTCTATAGTGTCAAAAAAGTAAACATATTAAATGTATTCAAATACAATTGCATGTCTTTGATGTCACATGAGGGATGATGTGATGAGTGTGCATGGAGGAGGGAAACTGCAAAAACCAAGCTGCAGGGTCTGTTGTATGTACCTGTCTAGTTAGAAATACCGTAATGTAGGATCATTTGAGGACTTCAATACAATACATACACACTATAAGCAAACACAAACAGGATACATTCTGCATTGAGACTATTTAATAATAATAGTAATAACAATACTACTACTAATAATAATAATAATACATTCGATTTAGATAGCACTTTCTCCACACTCAATTATTTTTGCAGTGAGAACTAAAAACCCATTACAGTCGTCTCTTGTTTATCACGGTTGACTAGTTCCGGACATTACTGCGATTAACACATTTTTAAGATGTAGGAATCAGTCATTTATAAATCGAGTATTTTCATAGCTAGAGCACAAACACACCTTCTAAGACCTTCAAAATATGTTTTTCAACATTATGAGAGCTATCTATCCATGAAATAACACCCAAGTAGTCATCTTTGCAATTTTTTTTAATCCAATATAGTAATGCTGTCTGAGGCTGAGCCAATCAGTGGCCACGATACTGAAAAGCACACTCTGATTGGTTCGGTCTCCTCTGGTGGCCTATACTGCTGTAGGCCACTAGAGGACAAGGTAGCCTTTAGTGATTTTTCTTTCTGTAGTTTAGTTTGGCATTTGTATCATATAACATGCTTAATTGAAGCCAAACAGCTCTAGTCTAAGAGGACGGTGCCAGATCCAAAGTATGTATCCTTTGCAAGGGTTTCGCTCGTTAGGGCTCATCAGGACATGTTAAATCGCTAGTCCAGAGAAGAGTTTGGGACATTGAGAAGGGAACAGGAATAAACTGTGACATGGAAAAATGCTACAAATAGCATTGCAAATGTTTATTCTTTGCTTGATTACACCAGTGGGTCTGATGGGTCCTCAACTCCCTCTCATTCTCCTGGGGGTCATTATGTGGTGTATGATCCCATTTTAACCAAACACCAGACCGGGAATTGGTCAAAAAGAGGGGCTTAGCGCTACAGGATGAGAATCACATTCCATTTGTCTTTCTCTACCTTCCTCTTTAACAAAGGAAGCAACTTCCTGTACATATTTGCATGCCTGGGGAATTTCAGATTCACATCACAGTGGCAAGAAGTGAATATTGCTAAATGAATAACATTGTCAATCCATTATAATCTGTGTGACGACAGACTTTTTGTTGACAATTGATGAAGTACGTCTCTTGAAAAGCGGAATCCCCCCTCCATCTGTGTGTAACTCACGATGATGATTGATGGTATTGATGAGCCTGAGGCCCACGTATGCGTGGTTGTTGGTCACGAGCACCACATCAAACAGCTCCTCGTTCTGAGGGTAGAGGTCTCGCAGCCGAGTGTTGACGGCCTCCAGAGCCTGGGAACACGACCAAAGACAGATTTCAGCGCAAAATACACAAACTGCATCAGTGGGGGAGGCTGCACGTGTGTTCGCTCTTTAATCCTTACTCTGCATTCACCACCTCCACACGCACTAATCAGTCTGCAAAACATCCAGTGTTGTTTTAAGGTCTCAATATGTAATATATTTGTAGTACATGTTGTATTATATCTTCATAGTCAGCATCCTCTGCAGTGTGTGTTTCACAGCAGGGCTTTCTGCCACGACAGGTCGGACTTAGAATATATCTTTGTTTTGTGTTGGTTTCTGTGTCAGCGCTCCTTCCTCCCTGTTTTTTTCCACTTCCTGTATGCTTCCTCTGCCATGTCACATGCCTGTCTGGAGTACTGATAAGCATATAATTAGGAGACTCACCTGTGGACAATTACTGATTAAAGGGGTATATTTTCCAGTGCCGGTGCATTGTTGAGTGTACACCTTAGTTGTGTAGGTGATGTTCTGCATCTCTCCTCCTATACCCTCCTGCTATGTTTTGCATTTTCACCCGTGGTTGATTGCTCGTCCCATCCCGGTCCTCTTTGTTTTTTACACTCCAATTGGTACTCAATCACTGCCTGTCTGCCAACCAAAAAACTATTTCCACTACGTAGGACGCTGGTTCTCAGGAGGTTATGTAAACTTTGAGTATCCATCCAGTCATCCATATATTCATTTTCTACCACTTGTCCCTCACGGGGTCAGAGGGTGGTAGAGGCAGGGTACACCCTGGACAAGTCGCCACCTCATCACTGGGCCAACACAGATAGACAGACAACATTCACACTCACATTCACACACTAGGGTCAATTTAGTGTTGCCAATCAACCTATCCCCAGGTGCATGTCTTTGGAGGTGGGAGGATCCCGGAGTACCAATAACAACAAATAACAGACATACATGACTTTGCTCTACAACTTGTTGCTTTTGACCCAAAATTTGAAGAAATCAGCCTCTCACATAATGAATGTCAAGCATTTGATGTCATTCAGTTTATCAAAGGAAAACTGAGAACAATGGAAGCGTCAGATGTTGTAAAGATGGGATTTATAGCTCTTGAGGGGTAAGCGGTAGAAAATGGATGGATGGATGGATGGATAAGGGAACTCTATGCCTTTTAAAGAGCTGTTCAAAAGACTGATTTGTTATTTGTATGTATTTATTTAAAAGTAACTTGTTTTTGTCAAATAAACAATCACTGGTAACAGTTGTAACAAATGATTTAGGTCGGAATAATTCAAATTTACACATACTCTATTGTTGGGAATTATTCTGAAACATTAATGATAATTATAATAACAATTTGGCTTATATCTAATATCCCATCCTATATGCATTGACAATAAGATTTTTTTTTTTTTAATTTTCCCTCATCTAAAACACTTTGAGGATCATAAGTACAGATTACAGGTAAGAAATAATAAATAACAACAATATATCTATAAAATATATAGATGAAACTAGAATAAAAATTAGGGCAAAATAGAAATGTGAATGCAATATGTACTACCCTAGCTGGTGTGTGTACACCTGAACTATCCAGCACTTTACAAATCTACAGCAGAATAACTAACCAAAAAAGTGAACCCACATGTTTCTACAATTCCTTTGTGCTCAGGCACGCACATGCCTATGCAACTTATACTTTACAGCAGTGTTTTTTAACCACTGTGCCGCGGCACACCATGTGCCGTGAGATACAGTCTGTTGTGCCGTGGGAGATTATCTAATTACACATATTTAGGGTAAAAATATTTTTTGCAAACCAGTAATTATAGTCTGCAAATTATGTGTTGTTGTTGAGCGTCGGCGCTGTCTAGAGTTCGGCAGAGTAACTGTGTAATACTCTTCCATATCAGTAGGTGGCAGCAGGTAGATGTCGAAAACAGCGGGAGGCAGCGTGCAGGTAAAAAGGTATCTAATGCTTAAACTAAAAATAAACAAAAGCTGAGTGCCCCTAAGAAAAGGCATTGAAGCTTAGGGAAGGCTATGCAGAATGAAACTAAAACTGAACTGGCTACAAAGTAAACAAAAACAGAATGCTAAAAGACAGCAAAGACTTACTGTGGAGCAAAAAGGGCGTCCACAATGTACATCCGAACATGACATGACAATCAACAATGTCCCCACAAAGAAGGATAAAAACAGCTGAAATATTCTTGATTGCTAAAACAAAGTAGATGCGGGAAATATCAAGTGCCCCTGGCTGCAGCCTGCAGATCGAGGAGGGGCTAAACGTTTAACCCATGGGTTCACCCCCTTTGCAGTCAGGGGTTACTCGATCGAGGAGGGGCTTAAATTTTCCCTAAATGTGGGCTGGTCTAAACGTTTTATTTTACATTATAAACTAATGTATGGATAGACAAACAAGTCGATCATTAAAATATTCATGCAAGTAACAGCCAATCAGCATTCAACCGTCAAACTCAGTGCAGTGTAGTGCAGTCCGGGGTGAACTGCAGCATGGAGGAGAAAGTGATTGTTGCCGTTTGCGACATGGGTTAAACGTTTAGCCCCTCCTCGATCTGCGGGCTGCAGCCAGGGGTTACTCGGAAATATCGCTCAAAGGAAGACATGAAACTGTAACAGGAAAATATCAAAAAAAGAGAAAAAGCCACCAAAATAGGAGCGCAAGACAAGAACTAAGACACAACACACAGGAAAACAGCAAAAAACTCATATTCATATCCAACAATTACGACAACGACTTTTTACTGTCAACTGAGTTTAGTTTTTTAATGATTTCTGCTGGTGGTGTGCCTCCATATTTTTTCAATGCAAAAAATGTGCCTTGGCTCAAGAAAGGTTGAAAAACACTGCTTTACAGTAAAAGTACACTATATCAAATAGTTTGTAAATGAACTACTTGCAACAATTCTCATTGTCACTTAAAAGAACCGTTCAAAAGATAAGACTTGTTTGCGAACTTAACATCGCTAACATGTTGTGAATAAATGCATGATACGTACTCATAACCTGAAATGAATATACAGTATTTCATTCATCATTCATCACAACTTCTTCTAATATTATAAATTTTTTGTGTATTTTTCTGCCAGAGGACTGAGATCCATTCATTTTCTACTCCGCTTGTCCCTTATTAGAGTCACCGACAAGCAGGAGCATATCCCAGCCAGCATATGATTTTTCTACATTTAAAGTACTTCCTGGTGGTCTTCATAACATGTAATGGTTATTCGGTCAAAATTGTGCATGGATTTTAGCAAAAGCTAAGCCGCCTTCGACTGCGTCTTCACCCCGTCTGCCATGTTAAGAGTTTTAGCGTTTCTATTGAGTCTATGACTGATACTTTTATTAAAAATGGCAACAGCGGAGGATTTTAGCATGCATGTGCATGTACGAGCCAGTCTGCACCACAACAAGAGGACAGAGAAAAATAAGGAACTTATTGACTAAAACTTTGGACTACAACTAAATAAAAATGGTGGACAAGTGCAAAGTTCTTCGGGTAAACCTCTACCATATATGGAGCTATCCGCTGACATAACTCTCAAATCACTTCACTGGCTTCCTGTTCCACTCAGGATTGAATTCAAAGTCTCCCTACTAACCCACCAGTGCCTCCATGAAAATGCCCCCCTCTACCTCAAAAAACTACTCATCCCCAAATCCTCCACACGACACCTCCGCTCCGGACAGGCTAACCTCCTCCAACCTCCAAGGATAAAGCTATGAACAATGGGAGACCGGGCTTTCTGCTCCGCCGCTCCCAGGCTGTGGAACGCTCTCCCTGACCACCTGAGGGCACCACAGACTGTGGATGCTTTTAAAAAAGGCTTAAACACCCTTCTTTTTAAAAAAAAGCCTTTTTTTTAGATATATGCATACTAGTTTTAGCTATTTGGCTGTTCTAGTTTTTATTTTATTTGTATTTTTTATTATCTTTTTTATTTATTTTTTTTTTTTTTAATACACTGTAGCACTTTGAGGTTGTTTACTCAATGTAAAGTGCTTTTTACAAATAAAATATATTATTATTATTATTATTATTATTATTATTATTATTATTATAACTAAGACAAATTATGTCACAATCGTCTCAAATTCCAAACGGCTCGTTTGAAACAAGTTTGGAAGAAGGCAAAAATGTTTATAAATATCTCTGCCCGGCCTCCATTGTTTGGTTTCAAATGTTCAGGACTTATCTGGATCCCAAAAACACAAAAACATTTGATTAATAGGACCACTTTAATGCAAGTGGTGAGGTACACCCTTGACTGGAAAAAAACTAAATGATCAAACTTACAGCCATGTATGTAGTTGCTTGATGGATAGGCTTTATTTTAAGATGTGTAGCAAAGCCTACTTCTTGATAAACCTGTCGCCTTTGAAGTGGTCGTCGTACGTATAAAGGCGGCGGGCTTCTGTCCATAAGGAAAATTAAAACATCTAACTGAAAGCGCTTTTTCTCTTAAAAGTGGCGCAGACCAATGAGGGGAATGACAGATTTGAGGGAAATTATAGTGTAACCATAGTGGTGTTTCTCTGACCTTAACAAAGGAGAAGGCAGGGCCAGGACTGAAAGGCTCACTTTCATGCTCCACCTGGTACTTGAGATACTTTTCCATGCCTTGCTGCTCATAAATCTGCTGCTCCCGCTCCATGTTGAAAAGGACTCGCGACGATACTGCAATGGTGACGGCGTTCTCAGGTTTGGGCTGAGAAGTGACAAGAATCAGAATGATAGAATTAAACCAGGCCAGTTAAAGGGAGTCTTGTTAGCAGGATTCAATTGTCGAACAGTGTATTACTTCTGTTACATCTCAGAATGGCAAAGAAGCATTTTGTTGTTGTTGGGCTGGCAAAGATGAGGTGACAGTGATGTAAAACACGTCTTCTACTCTCCAAGGACACATACCACAATGCCTGACAATATTAACCCTTTGGTGGCTCAAAGTATAAAAACACGCTGAGAGTTTGGCAATAAAGAAAAGCATTTGCCATTTGGTTTGAATCAGGGCTGTCGAAATCAACGCAAACTGATCCATCATCCTTATTAATCTCAATAAACATTTAAAACAAAAATAACAACAAAAAAATATATTCTTGGATCACATTAAAACATTAGAATTGCATTTAAGTACAAATATTGGGTCTTTTTTTTTAAGTGTGCATAGTGTGGTTATAATCCAAATTAAAAAGTGTGATTAATGTGATTCCAAAAATGTTTGACAGATCTACTTTTAACACAAGTAACCCATCTGCATCTTAGAATGACCCAGAATCCCTGAAACTTCTCTGGCAGCGCAATTCGTGCAGTTTGTCCAAGGGGTCACACCACATGTTACAGATGCAAACAGGTCAATATGGAAGACGCTAAACAGCACATTGACCCTCTTAATGGGAAATCTGATTAACAAAAATACATAATGGAACAGTCCACCAACAAAGTATTATACACACGCTGCGGTAAAGGAGTTTTCTTTTTCTGTTTTTGCTTATAATAGCACATAAAGAGCACAAAAAGAGTAACAGGTCCACATTAATGTGGATAAATGTTTGTTAATAAAAATAAACATGATGTTAAAGGTAGGGTTGCCCTGATACAACTTTTTCACTTCCAAAACAATACCAATATTGGAACTTTGAGTATTGGCCGAAACTAATATTAATCTGATACAATATCAGCATGAATCAAAGAACAAACTTTTATTATTTTGTAGTGTAGAATGTTAGAAAAGGTTTGATCAACTAAAATTAGTCGAAGAGAGAACAATGGTAGGTATGAAAAACAAGTATGACAGCTTTCAAAAATGATCTGTTAGATCAAAGTCGAGACTGTATACAGTGAAAATGATGTAGATGATGAATATGGTATGTTTTTATGCTTTCACAATACTTTATGACAAAAAATTTCCTTACAAACAGCTTAGTAAGAAGCAAAAGAAAAACAATCAACCATGCATGACAAAATGACTGAAAAATGCTTGCAACAGGAAGAGTGCATTATATAGAACATTTATAACACAAAGATTTACAGAAGCAGAAAACAAGTACAAAACATATAAGAACAAGCTAACTGGCATACTACGAACACGTAAGAAAGAATATTACAGTCAATTATTGGACCGGAACAAAAACAATATGAGCGCAACATGGGGCATCCTAAATAGCATTATTAAAAATGGTGCTAAGAAGGATTATCCTAAATAATTCTCAGTTGAAAATGTAAAAATTTACAATATCAACAAAGTAGCTGAAAGCTTCAATAAGTACTTTGTGAACATTGGACCAAATCTGGAGAAAAGATTACAGATCCTGAGTCAGTTGAGGACTTCAATGACATTATAGAAAGAAATCCCCACTCGATCTTCCTCAAAGGTGTGCTAATAAAAGAGGAAATAATCAATATTGTGAAATATGTAAATCCAAGACTGGGTGTAACAAATTGATATGGAAACAATAAAAAAGGTTATTGAAGAGATTTCAGAACCTTTAACATATATCAGCAACCTATCATTTAAAAAAAATAATTTGCAAATTCCCAGATAAAATTAAAATAGCAAAAGTTGTACCAATTTATAAGACTGGAGACAAACACCAGTTTAGAAACTACAGACCTGTTTCTCTACTTACACAATTTTCTAAAATTATTGAAAAATTGTTTAACAATAGATTGGACAAATTCATAAATAAAAATTAAACACTCACAGACTACCAATACGGATACAGAGCCAACATCTCAACATCAATGGCATTAATCGAAATAACGGAAGAGATTACCAATGCAATAGATAGCAAAAACTGTGCTGCTGCAGTGTTTATGGATTTAACAAAAATCAATCACAGTATCTTAATAAACAAATTAGAAATGTATGGAATCAGAGGGTTGGTCTTGAACTGGGTAAAAAGTTACTTAAAGGCCTACTGAAACCCACTACTACCGACCACACAGTCTGATAGTTTATATATCAATGATGAAATCTTAACATTGCAACACATGCCAATACGGCCGGGTTAACTTATAAAGTGCAATTTTAAATTTCCAGGGAAATATCCGGCTGAAACGTCTCGGTATGATGACGTATGCGCGTGACGTAGTCAGTTAAACGGAAGTATTGGTACCCCGTAGAATCCTATACAAAAAGCTCTGTTTTCATTTCATAATTCCACAGTATTCTGGACATCTGTGTTGGTGAATCTTTTGCAATTTGTTTAATGAACGATGAAGGCTGCAAAGAAGAAAGTTGTAGGTGGGATCGGTGTATTAGCGGCGGACTACAGCAACACAACCGGAGGACTTTGTTGGAGAGCAGACGCGCTAGCCGGCGACCTCACCTTGACTTCCTACGTCTCGGGCCACCAACCGCATCTGTGATCGGGTGAAGTCCTTCGTCGCACCGTCGATCGCTGGAACGCAGGTGAGCACGGGTGTTGATGAGCAGATGAGGGCTGGCTGGCGTAGGGGGAGACCTAATGTTTTTAGCATAGCTCTGTGAGGTCCGGTTGCTAAGTTAGCTTCAATGGCGTCGTTAGCACAGCATTGTTAACCTTCGCCAGTCTGGAAAGCATTAACCGTGTATTTACATGTCCACGGTTTAATAGTATTGTTGATTTTCTATCTATCATTCCAGTCAGGGGTTTATTTCTTTTGTTTCTATATGCAGTTAAAGCATGATGCTATCACGTTAGCTCGTAGCTAAAGTGTTTCACCGATGTATTGTCGTGGAGATAAAAGTCACTGTGAATGTCCATTTCGCATTCTCGACTCTCATTTTCAAGAGGATATAGTATCCAAGGTGGTTTAAAATACAAATCCGTGATCCACAATAGAAAAAGGAGAGAGTGTGGAATCCAATGAGCCAGCTTGTACCTAAGTTACGGTCAGAGCGAAAAAAGATATGTCTTGAACTGCATTCTAACGTTCCTCATCCACGAATCTTTCATCCTCGCTCAAATTAATGGGGAAATCGTCGCTTTCTCGGTCCGAATCGCTCTGACTTCTGGCCGCCATCACTGTAAACAATAGGGAACTTTGCGGAAATGTTCAGCTGACTACGTCACGCTCCTTCCGGTAGGGGCAAGGCTTTTTTTTGTCAGATACCAAAAGTTGCGATTGTTGTAATGCAGTAGTTTTTCCAATAGATGGCACTGTTGTACTGTTTATCATTTTCATTCCACTTTGTATGCACTTGCTCTCTGTGTGTTTGCCAGTTAATAAAAACTCTGCCGAAGAACAGGTTATGGGCCCAGATCGTCGCTAAAAAGTTGTTGTGCACGGACTTTGTGTGAAGATAAACGGTATTGTGGGAACTCACAATGGAGGGTAAGATATTTATTGACAGACTGAGCGGACCAGAGAATTGGGCAACATGGAAGTTTCAGATGGAACACTTGCTAAAGGCTAAAGGACTATGGGGCATGCTGACGGAGACGCTAGCCGCAGATGCTAACGCAGCAGCACAGGTGGAATTCACAAGACGGAGAGAGAAAGCGTTCTCTATGTTAGTGCTAAATGTAAGTACACCCCAGTTGTACCTGATAACAAACTGTCAAACTCCCAAAGAGGCGTGGACCACGCTGAAAGCCCATTTTGAGAGGGATACTTTGGCTAATAAACTGTTTCTGAAGAAAATATATTTCAGATGTGAAATGAAGGAAAGAGAGGCTTTAACTGATCATTTAAAACAAATGAAGGAGCTAACTGATCAGCTATCGGCAATTGGATCTGTAATTGAGGAGGAAGACCAAATTGTAACACTGTTGGGTAGCTTGCCACCAAGTTATGCTACAATTGTCACTGCACTAGAAACAAAGATTGACAGCCTGACACTGAAGTTTGTTCAGCAAGCATTAATAAATGAAGAGCAAAAGCGAGTGAATGCTAATGATTCCAGTGGTGCTACGTCAGGTGGTGCATCCGCCATGTCATCACAATTTCGGGGAAATGTGCAGGATAACTCCAAGATAGTGGGAGCAGCAGACAAAAGCAAATGGAGATGTTACAAATGTGGTAGAGAAGGCCATATCAAGCGTGAATGTCCAACCTTGAAAAACAAACCAAAAAAGAAATTTCACAAGGCTAAGCACATGATGTGTGAGGATGAAGAAGATTCCTCTGAAAGTGCCTTTGTGATCAGGGATGCAAACAGTGAAAGACCACAACAGGCTGAGTGGTTAATTGATTCTGGAGCATCAAAACACATGACGTGTGATAAAGACATTATTAAAGAATACCAGCAGTTCACGAAATCACAGTCTGTGAAACTGGGTGACGGCAGGGTGGTTGACGCCCTAGGAATTGGAAATGTCAACCAGAAAATGACTTTTAAATTAAGTGATGTAAAAAATGTCACAATGTATGATGTGCTGTATGTTCCAAAGCTGTCTGGGAATTTATTCTCAGTGGGAGCTGCTACCAAGAAAGGGAATACAGTGCAGTTCAGAAAGTCTCGTTGCTACATACGTGGAAAAAGTGGAACACTTCAAGGAATGGGAACACAAAGAGCTGATGGACTATATCAGCTGGATATTAAAGGAAGTGAAACTGTATGTCACAGTGCTTCTGTAGCGGCCAGCTTGTGGCACCAGCGCCTTGGTCACACTACCAAGCTTAAAGAACTCATAGATCTGGTGAACGGAGTGAACTTTTCTGCAGATAAAGAGATTCCCTTCTGTGAAGGATGTGTGGAAGGCAAGTTGGCGAAAAAGCCTTTCAAGTCGATTGGAGGAATTCGTTCCAAACGCAAGATGCAGCTGATTCACAGTGATGTCTGTGGTCCCATGCAGACTGAATCTATAGGTGGAGCAAAATATTTTGTGACTTTCATTGATGATTACACAAGATGCTGCAAGGTATACTTCTTGAAACAGAAAAATGAGGTGCTAAGCAAATTCAAGGAATTTGAGAGAACATTCTCAAATGAGTCTGGTCTAAGCGTCACAAGGCTGAGGACAGATAATGGTGGTGAGTACACATCAAAGGAGTTTCAAGAATATTTGAAGTCTCAAGGCATCCACCATGAAATGACTGTACCTCACTCACCACAACAAAATGGTGTTGCAGAAAGAAAAAACAGGACATTAGTTGAAGCAGCTAGAAGCATGCTGTCACATGCAAAGTTGTCAAAGATGTTCTGGGCAGAGGCTGTAGCCACCGCAGCTTACATACAGAACAGGCTGCCCAAAGCTGTTCTGAAGGAAGAGACACCCTATGAGAAATGGTGTGGAAAGAAACCTGACATGAGTCACATGAAGGTGTTTGGCTGTATTGCTTATGCACATATCCCAGATGAAGAAAGAAGGAAACTGGACAAAAAGGCTGTAAAGCTTCGTTTTGTGGGATATGCAAACAATGCCAAGGGATATCGCCTGTATGATGAAGAGAAGAGGAGGATTCTAATCCGTCGTGATGTCATCTTCGATTAATTAAACTTCAGCTGGAAGCAGGAAATGAAAGTACTGTGTTCAGAGAATGAGATAACCATACAAACAGATGAGAATGAAACACAACATGATGAAGTCACAGTTGACAGCACTGTCAGAACAAGTGGAAGAATCAGAAATGCTCCAAGGAGATTTGGATATGATGAGTTTGTTGATATAGTGACTGTTGATCATCATGCCAATATGTGTCGTGTGACAGAGCCAATCACACTAAAAGAAGCATTGGTGAGTCCTAATGCAAAAGAATGGCAGGAGGCGGCTGACTTGGAATATGAGTCACTGCTTGAAAATGAGACGTGGGACTTGGTGAATTTACCAAGAGAAAGAAAGGCAGTAGGATCGAGATGGGTGTTTAGAGTCAAGCATCATAGTGATGGAAGAGTGGAGAGATACAAGTGCAGGCTCTGAGCAGGGCACAAACCCAGGTCGTCGGTGTGAGAGGCCAGCGTGTTGACTACTGAGAAAAAAAGCACAGACAATTTCCAAGATTGCCAACAATATTCTTGAAGTTGACTGGCCTCTGTTATACTCGCACAGACGTGCACACGTCCGTCACAAATTAGATGTATTCATGAACAGAATTCTTTTCAGAATGGATGATATTTTTGTTGTGTTGGGCGGGCTGTTCAGGTTGGAGGGTGGGGGGTGTTGAGGCTTCGGGGAATCCCTCCCTCTAAGGTGGCCCTGCCTATAGCCTATGTTTACCTTTTGTAAATGACTTGACAAAAAAACAACACAAGACTAACCTTATGTCAGTCTACCCCAGGGCAGCTGTGGCTACGAAAGTAGCTTACCACCACCAGGTGTGAATGAATGATGGGTTTTTAACATGTAAAGCGACTTTGGGTACTTAGAAAAGCGCTATATAAATCCCAGGTATTATTATTATTATTATTATTATGTGTTTATTGGAGGACATTCAGACATGGGGACATTCAGTTAACTGGCTGTCCATCTTTGCACAAGTAAACACGCCGCAAGCCTGCTTGTATTGGAGCTTGTATCAGAGATTTTAGATGCAAGCCGACATTATCCAATACTTTTTTTTTGCTGATATCCAATATCAATATCAGATCGAGACATGAAGGTGTTTGATAAAAAATTAAGTGCATTTATATTGCCGTCTTTCTTGAGCCCATTTTCTCATACAAAATGAAACAAGTTAATATAGAATTTTAAAAAAGGAAATAAAATTGTGCCTAATCTAAATTAATCAACAGCATCCCTGTGAATTATCTGATTAAAATGTAAATTGTTTTAAGTTTAAATAAGAATACAATTTTGAAAAAAACATTAATACCAAACTTGCAACCGAAAGTCATGCATCCTGCAAGAGTTCTGAGTTGTTGTTACTGTGCTCTTATGTTTGTTTTATAGTGGATGCGATAACAGGTTGCAAAAGAGCCTGCTAATGTGTAACATGAACCATCCTGCTTTGCCAATTTTACAGCTGACAATCACTTTCTCGTTGCTAATGGAACTGCAGTGGCTCTCAAACTTTTTTCACCACGTCCCACCTCAGAAAACACTTGGGCTATATCTACACTAAGGCCCCGTTTACACTAAGCCGGATAAGGTTATCCAGGGTAAATTACAGCTAACCTTATACGTGTCCACACACAACAATGCCACCGTTTAAGACCCCCGCCCCCTCCGTCCCCCGGCGCAACGTGACCTAATACGCATGCGCGGAAAATGCGCACCTCATAGTCACCTCCAGTGGTGCTTTGTGTGCAAGTTCTTAAATTTAACTTATCTGAACAATATCCAGTGCTGTGGTATTTCAATTAACTGGAATCCAGTGTGCTGCGGGGCCCTATTGTAGTGAATCACACCTGAACCATCATAAATTAATCAAATCTTTAATAAACAAGTGAAAGTACACAATGTGACAAAGAACATTTGACAACAATCAATCTCGGGATCTGGTCAGGACACTACTCACTCTTTTGCCTTTACCTTCATTTTCCATTCGTTTTTGGTGACTTTATATACTCTGGACCTAGACGTTGCTTTGCCAGTCCAAAAGCATTCGCCGTTTTCCGCCGCCTTCCCTCGACGGCCAGGTCATACAAAGCACACGCTACCATAGCCTAAGCCGGATAACCACTAATAATTATTTCGCCTAAGCCCCGTTTCAGCCACACTAAACTATCGTTTAAGGTCCCCCTCCTCGGACAATTTTTTACACGGGTAAGTGCGGCGTGTATTTCTTGAATCTCTGGCTCTTAGCTTTGTATGGACTCATTGATCATTTACAAACTGAGTTCGGAGAGGAAGTGACGCCAGAAAGACCACCCCCCACACAGGAAGTGACGTCAGAAAGAACGCGCCACAGCCAGCTTCATAATAAAGCTCGGAGCTAACCACTGGAAATATGAAGGCTCTTTTGTGTATTGCTGCACCGTGTTGGGGACATTTACTGAGAGTACAGTCGTCTGTGTCTTTGTGTCAATATTTGCCTGTATCATTTTGACCGATCCATGTTTTTTTTCCTTTTTATCAAGTTTATTATTTTTAAAACATAATTTTAGTGAGTTACTTGTTTGGAGGAAAAAAATTACATTTGACATCTTTTTATTGTATTTCTGGGCTGTATATGTCAAACATTCAATACACAAATGTTTGAAAATAAAAACACTTGGCTCTCCAAGTACCACCAATGACCAAAATTAAAATACATTAACGTAGTAGGCCTAAATATTCATTAAAACAGAGTAGATGTTTTATTTAACTAGTATATTTAATATTTTGGCAACTGTAACATTACACACAGTTTGAACAGTAACACTGTGTTTGTGTCATGATCCGTGGCCCGGATCATGTTTTTGTTATATTCTGTTAGTTTTGGACTCCCTTAGTTCCTGTTTTGTGCACCCTTGAGTTTGTTTTAGTTACCATGGTTACTTATTATTATCACATGCCTCTGATTGGTGTTCGGGACGCTCACCTGTTTCCCGAGCACTAATCAGAGGCATTATTTAAGCCTGCCTTTGCCGGCCAGTCGGCCTGGCTTCATTGTTTGCTTTTGCTACAGTTACGTGAGTATTCCTTGTCTTCTTGCCTATGCTAAGTGTTAGCCTTAGCTTCGAGTGCGATGGGCACATTTTTCCTGTGGCTGGTTTTCAGTTTTTGGTACTTGTTTGACTTTTGACAAATAAACCATGTTCCTACCTGCACTTCCTGTCCGGAGTGGTCCGTTTGCATCCCGGGGGAACGAACCCCGCAGTAAGCTGAGACCCTCCCGTCGTGACAGTTTGAGTATTTAAATAAGTGATTATTTGGCGTGCCATTAGATGGAGCCTGCCTAACACTGGTGGCACACGCACCACAGTTTGGAAATCCCTGGAAATCCAAACTGATATTTCCATTATCACACATGAAACATCTATTCAAAGGATATGACTACCTAATTCATGTTGAAATGGAGATCATTGCAAATGAGGCGCTTGGTATTTAGGAGTACTTACAGGCTGAGGTTTCCGTGTCGGAGTCAAGGGCTTCACAACTCTCCCAGCGTCTTCCCAGCTGCCACTTGTACCGTTTCTGTTCTGTCCACTGGCAGCCAAAGTTTTACCGTTGCTCAGATTCATGTTGCCCTCTTCTTTCTGAATGAATTCACCCCTCAGCTGCGTGATTTCCCCCTTCCTTGCCCCCCTTTCTCTCTGCCAGGAGTTGGTACCAAAGTGCTGTGTCACTCATGCACATGAACTCACTGGAGCTCCCATATGCACTCAGCGGAGGAAATCAGAGTTCAGCGGCACAGATCTAGAAAAGGGATACACATGTGGACGAAGGACATGAGATGAGCGTTCCTTCTATAAGCGTTCGACAGTTCTTCTTACCCGCAGCATTGTGAGCCTTTTTTTCCGCATTTAACTCGTCTGTGCTTCTTTTTCCTCTCTAATCCACACGATTTACTTCAGGTTTTTTGGATGTTCTCCCCTTTAAATCCTCTGAGTGTGTGATTCCCCGGAGCAGAGGGGCATCTGACTGAGTGTGACGAGCAGTTGTTGCATCCCACTGGATGGCGGCAACCGGTGTGTCACGACGCGTGCTATACATTCATGTTGCATCTCCTCTTGTAAGACGCAACCTATTTAGAGCACATATTATGATGTAGTTATTCATCCATGTGATTACTTCCACTTCATATTGCTGCTTAGCAGTGTGGGAAATGGAGTCCACTCTGAGTGATTTACCCCTCCACGGTGCCTCTTTGCCTCACCTCATCTTATCATTGCCCCTGCAGCACTGAATTACGCAGCAGCACTCTCTGTTGCCAGGCAACGGCCACAGTGCCAGACTGGCTGGGAGGGACTCCCGCATCGTGGATCTTATTGGCCATGGCGGCGGCAGTCGGTGTACACTCACAGGGCACTTTATTAGGTACACCTGCACAATGAAGCACCAGTCCGAGAAAACAGGCACATGTTGATTGTGCTTTGAAGCTCTTCAATGTATTACAAATATGATGCTTGAATAGCCCAAGCTGCCAATTTAGAGCAACAGATGGACTTCTGGGGAGATGATGATGATGAGCAGGCCCTTGGCATACAGTACTTTATGTCAGCGCTATTCAACTAGTGGACCATATCTGGCCGGGAAATTATTATACCGGCCCCCAAATTCAGTACAAATGGGTGTCAAACATGTTTGCAGCAAATTCCTAAAAACATTAAAGTGCTCCTGTTTTATAGAAAAACTTGGAACACTTGGATCCTAACTGAGGCATTCCTCAAGACACCCCTTTAAGTCGGCTCCATTTTGGTAATGTGATTTGTGCTGTAGCTCGTTTACTGCAGATGCAGTCAGTATAGTCATTTGTACAACTTCTTTAGTTATACCAGTAGTGTTTTTCGGGGTTCCATTTTGGGTCCTCTGTTTTTCATCATTTGGGCTAATCAGCTGGTGGCCTCTGAGTTAAAAAAACAAAAAAACAACTTGTGAGAGGCTCACATTTTGCAGCAGATTCTTAAAAACACAAGAGTGCTGTCATACAGATAATTTTTGTTTAGCTTTTTTGCAGAAGGTCCTTAAAACAGCAGATAGCTCCTGTAACTCTGAGAAAATAAATAGCCCAAAATGAAATGTCTCCTGCAG
Source organism: Entelurus aequoreus (assembly GCF_033978785.1). NCBI lineage: Eukaryota > Metazoa > Chordata > Actinopteri > Syngnathiformes > Syngnathidae > Entelurus > Entelurus aequoreus. Next base: position 45,854,607 of record NC_084733.1, on the reverse strand, counting down.
AGGACGCCGGTTCTCCACAATATACAAAATAAGACTGATAGTGAAGGGAGAAATGTGGCTGCTCACTAGCTTTCTGGAAATGTGATATAAATATCCAAAACAATTTAGTTGAATAGGCCTGCTCTATGTGTTTAGTGTCACAAAGCAAAATGTTTGTCCCTTACTTGAAATGTTTACCAAGTGAAAATCGATTTGACACAAATATGAACATGAATATTAATTACAGCCCCTCTATTACAGACATTGTTCAAATCAAGATATTTGTCTCTGTAAATGGCAGCAAATTTTGTTCATGAGAAAAATGCAGTTCTGTCACTTTTGTGCCTTTATTTTGAAGAGCCCACTCTTATTATGTTACTTCCTTTATTGCTGACGCTTAACTTCCTGTTCCCGTCGCATCCGGCATCAACAGCATGCTCACGTCACTCCAGGACTGGTAAAACATGCTGACAAAGATTTATTTGTCATATTCTGTGTGAACATTTGTGAGAGGTTATTTTATTGTGCCTCGTGTTTGTGTTGCTTGTATGTCACATTTAAGGAGAGTCACTACGAGCTGTGTGTGGAAGATAGGCTAACAAGCTGAGCAAACTTAGCGCCCTTGGAAGCGGAAGGAGGTAGGAGGAGACTAATGGTTTATTTCTTGTAAAACGAGTGGTTCATTTCATTTAAAACAAACGGGAAAATGTCTTCTTTTTTTATTATTTAAGTGTGTTTATTTATTTATTTATTCATGTGAAAATTCATTATTTAAGTTCACTAAAAATATTTGTTTATAAGTTTAAAAATGTAAACATGATTTGTGCATTGTTTGTGGAAATATGGTACGATGGTATTTGTATTTTCTGTCCATCTTCATAGTTTTCACGGTGTCAAAAATGTGAGGAGAGAATTAAAGTTGCACCAGTCGAAGCTCTCTGCATCTTGTGTCATTAATCCAAGTGGGCCGCTACAGTCACTAATTATTACTTATCTTTGTTTTACAGCATAGTTTCAGGATATTTCATGACTGTCTTGGACTTGTGTTTATGGTTTCCTGGCATTTGTATTTTTCCTGTCCAGTGCTCTTATTTTTGTTTCTACTTCCTATTTGCATCCATTTGACACCACTTCTTATCTGGTCTGGAGGCCTAACAGTAGGAAAAGTAACACAAGAGGCGAGGCGGTCATCAATAAATAACGTGCCCCTCAGTTCCATCGTTACTGTTTGTCTTTTCTGCTTGGCTCATCTTATTACAACCCCTTGGTTACACAAACAAGCGTATTTACTTTTCAAATGACAGCACAGCGCTGATCTCTTTTTTGTATAACTACCTCTCGTTTGTATGACGCTAGTTGGCGACATGAACGACATCTTGCAGCACTTGGTCCTCACAGATGTTAATGTCCTACTTACAGTGGCTGTCTATTTTGAAAAGGCATTGTTTTATTTATCAGTGGTAAATGTAGATAATCTCATCCAGCATAGTTTGTTGTCCTGTTGTCTGTCCATGTAGCATTCATGCTAGCGACGCCATCCTCCCGTTTCGCTTTAATGTGCTTTTTTAAACTTGAGGTGCGTCGATGATTAGAAAATTTGTCGCTGCAATATTACCCTAGTTTTATCTAAAGTTCCATCTGAGTTTGTTTTGAAAGGCGCGGAGCACATCGCTCTAACTACCATCACACTGGCATGTGTGACTGTGCAATGCACGCCACCTTCTGGTGGTCAAAACAAACACTGTGATTTATCTTTATTCATTTATGGCAATGCAATATTTTTTTTTTATTGATCACATGCGTGAATGCGTTCAAGTTGACAGCCCTAAAACATACATACATACATATATATGTGTGTGTGTGTGTGTACCTGTATGTATATATATGTATATAAATACATATACTGTATGTATATATATAAAAGCAGTTAAAAAAAAAGTTTGGAATCCAAACCTCGCCTCTACTCTATCCTATTCTTAGCAGAGGTTTATTTTGAGCCCCCTGCCCCTCTTCCGAGACACACTAGTTTTATTTATGTGCAACTATTTTGATACTTTTTTAATTCAAAGCATGTTTGATACTAAGATGAATTCATGGGAAATAAATTGTTCATTTATGTATTTTTGGTGCAAAATAACAAATTAAACATAATTAAAACATAGACGTGAATCTAATTCTAATATCAAACCGAGCCTGGTACTAACGCTGCACACCGTGGGTACAATGAGGATGTTCGGGGAAATTTGCCATTACATTCTTATCAGTGACATAGCATGAATGGGCTATGAACACATTTGCGGTGTAATTTCAAACGAAGCGCTCTGTCATTCATTAATTGACATTTTACTTATTCACGCAAAACAGGGTCCTCCATAGATCACGGGGTCCTACGCACACAGCATGGAAGGGAAGGGCGGCCCTGTTCATGCTGCATAGGTAAAATACACACGGCTTAAATATTGTACATCCAGTATTGTCAACCACGCCGCCAAACAATTCAAATTTTCAATTATTTATTTAAAATAGGGACAGCACATATTAATAAACATATATCCATCCATCCATGTTCTACCGCTTGTCCCTTTTGGGGCTGCGGGGGTGCTGGAGCCTATCTCAGCTGCATTCGGGCGGAAGGCGGGGTACACCCTGGACAAGTCGCCATCTCATCACAGGGCCAACTAGGGCTGGGCGATATGGCCTTTTTTTAATATTGCGATATTTTAAGGCCATATCGCAATACACGATATATATCTCGATATTTTCCCTTAGCCTTGAATGAACACTTGATGCATATAATCACAGCAGTATGATGATTCTATGTGTCTACATTAAAACATTCTTCTTCATACTGCATTAATATATGCTACTTTTAAACTTTCATGCAGAGAAGGAAATCACAACTAAAAAAATCACAATTTTTTTCATACGGTGTTGATCTGGAAATGTTTGCCTCTGCATTGTGATGGTGTGGGCGTGTGGCACCGAACGGAGATGTTGACATGCGGAGTGAGCACTCTTCATTCTCTAGCAGGTGACTTTTCAAATGATGCTACATATTAGCAGTAATGCTACTTTTTATAGCAACGCTTTTGCCCCACACTTGACAAATTACGGTTGTCTGTTCGACATATTCGCACTTGAAGCCAAACCACCGCCAGACGATGTTTTTGGGGGGGAATTAATTCTTCCTTCATTTGTTACCAGATTCGCACCTTCTCTCTCTCGTATTACCACTCGCACGGCTGCGCTAGCATCACAGCTAACGTTAGCCATGCTGCTACCTCTCTACTCCGCGAGGGCGTATAGGTATGTGACGTATGACCTGACAGTATGTGACGTATGTAGAAGGTGCGCTTGCTATCTGTGAGAAGGAGACACAAGAAGGAGTGGGAAGAGCCTGTCGTGTAATGCCAGCAGCTAAAAGCAACTGTGTGAGAACGTATACTCGAATATCACGATATAGTCATTTTCTATATCGCACAGAGACAAACCCGCGATATATCGCCCAGCCCTAGGGCCAACACAGATAGACAGACAACATTCACACTCACATTCACACACTAAGGCAAGCCTGAGTACCCGGAAGGAACCCACGCAGTCACTGGGTGAACATGCAAACTCCACACAGAAAGATCCCGAGCCCAGGATCAAACCCAGGACCTTCGTATTGTGAGGCACCCGCTCTAACCCCTGTGCCACCGTGCTGCCAATAAACATATATGTATTATAGCCTTTGGCTAAAACCTGACATATTTACATTAGCATATATCTATCTGTGTTGGCCCTGCGATAAGGTGGCGACTTGTCCAGGGTGTACCCCGAATGCAGCTGAGATAGGCTCCAGCACCCCCCGCGACCCCAAAAGGGACAAGCGGTAGAAAATAGATGGATGGATGGATATATGTATAATGTAAATATATCAGGTTTTAGCTAAAGGCTATTTCCTGCATTTCTCACTTTCAGCCACTAGAGAGCAGTAGAGGACAGGCAAGTCTTTAACCTCTCAGTGCAGAGTTCAGCCCTGGAGGTCACTCCTATTGCGAAGGAAAACAAAGTTATTTGACCTGAAATCCTGCATATGTTTAAATGATATCCTTTGTGGGTAGCCCGATTCAATTTTAATTATTATCGCCCTTTTATAAAATGTGTCATTATTATGATGACAGAACATATAGTGTGAAGCAGCTGGAGAAGGCACTATTGTTGTTTGTGGGGGAAATGGGAGAACATTTGTATGAAACAAAGATCTTAGCTCACACTTGGCTCTCCCTTTGTGTTCTCAGGCTCCGATGGGGTTAACAGGACATGGAGACAGTTGGGCCGCACCCACGCAGCTGATTTAAATAACACCGCGTTTTGGCGCGAGGCTGCGAGCAGACCACGCCCATCTTCATACCCGCCAGCCTCCCTGCCGCCTGAGTGGCGGGAAATGCAAGACAAGAAGGGAGGGGGAGGGGGCATAACACAGAAATGAATGAGCAGTAGCGGCTCACCTACCAACTGCACTGGTTGCCGTGGAAACCCAAAACAAAATCTAGCAAAGGGGAGGAGGGGGCTGGGGGTGGAGCAACACCCACCTTCCTGTTGTGGCGCGAAACTGCTGAGAGATAAAGCGCTCTCTGTGGGAGGAGACAAAGGCAAGCATGAGTGGAGCAGACCAGAACAAAGAGGGTACCCTTACCCCTGATCAAAGCTCCACCCCCCAAAACACACTATGAAAGCTGACGGCAAAATGATGAATGGCTGTTAGAACCTTAGCTTGCAGCTTCATTATTCTTCTACATTTGGCTTGAACCTGATCTAGTCCACAACACAAGAGAAGAACTTGAGAAGACAAGAAAAATAAACACAAATCATTCACTGTTTTTCCCAATTAAACATACATTATCAAGCTAATTTCTACCTTTTTACACTGGCTTACTTCTTTTTACACCTGCGTGACAATTAGTATTGTTGAGAGACACTGAACGTGAACCTAATGAACCCGAGACTCAGGCTGATACACACTTGATGTGTTGGGACATGAGATGCGGTTCAACCCCCGCTAAGGTAGAGGAACCGCAAGAAGGTCACACGACTAACACAGACCACTAAAAGCATCCACGAGCACTCAAGTCATTTAATTAGATTTGAATTTCATTGGTCATCACAAACATGATTGTCCTGCCTTAAAGGATCACTGGTGTCTGTGGGTCAAAGTCACACAACAGCAATTTTGTCTCATTTCCTGTCTCCATTTGGCTCAACACAAAAACAGGATATGTGTACTGACTATGCGTTTCCTGGGCCTTGTAATAGGCTCTGTCTTTCCCTGCTTTTACAATAAGGATGGGTGTCAAATCTCGGTTCCATAAGGGACATACGCCGTGTAACCAGACCAAAAAGCTCAGTAGCTAATGCAGACTCGGAAACCTGCAACAAGTGCTTGAAGGTGCAATTGTGCAAGTCATGTCTTGTAATGAATATAGCATCCCTACAGAGGATGAGGTGGCGACTTGTCCAGGGTGTACCCTGCCTTCCGCCCGAATGCAGCTGAGATAGGCTCCAGCACCTCCCGCATCCCCAAAAGGTACAAGCAGTAGAAAATGGATGGATGGATGGATCCCTACAGAGGCCCACAGAATTTGACGCTTTTTATAAAAAAGTTGATTGCCAACCTTAACACGCGAAAAGCAACCCTCAGTTCCAACACAGTAACACAACACTTCCTGATTATGCGCCAATCACGGTAATAGTGAGTGAGGTGCCTTTACAAATTCTGGGATTTTGGACAAAAACGTCACCACACAAGGAAGTGGGTTTTTTTGCATGTTTCTTGCTGCTGGTGTTGTTGCGACTATTATGAAGACAATTTTTTTTAATTGTATTTCTTTGTTGTCCTTTAACTTATATTTTTTTACAAAATTCTATAAAAAAAAAAAAATCTGTTTAGAATTTTTTTAGGTACCGTTTCGGGGACCGTTTAATAAGGATGCACATCTTTCAATGATTTGATTTGGTTCCGATATGATATGTACAATATATATGTATATATACACTGTATATAAATATACAGTATATATATATGTATATTTGTATTTTTTTTTTTTTTTTTTTTTTACAGTATATACACTACCGTTCAAAAGTTTGGGGTCACCCAAACAATTTTGTGGAATAGCCTTCATTTCTAAGAACAAGAATAGACTGTCGAGTTTCAGATGAAAGTTCTCTTTTTCTGGCCATTTTGAGCGTTTAATTGACCCCACAAATGTGATGCTCCAGAAACTCAATCTGCTCAAAGGAAGGTCAGTTTTGTAGCTTCTGTAACGAGCTAAACTGTTTTCAGATGTGTGAACATGATTGCACAAGGGTTTTCTAATCATCAATTAGCCTTCTGAGCCAATGAGCAAACACATTGTACCATTAGAACACTGGAGTGATCGTTGCTGGAAATGGGCCTCTATACACCTATGTAGATATTGCACCAAAAACCAGACATTTGCAGCTAGAATAGTCATTTACCACATTAGCAATGTATAGAGTGTATTTCTTTAAAGTTAAGACTAGTTTAAAGTTATCTTCATTGAAAAGTACAGTGCTTTTCCTTCAAAAATAAGGACATTTCAATGTGACCCCAAACTTTTGAACGGTAGTGTACATGTATATATACAAATACAGTATATACATATATAGATTATATATATACAGTATAGGCCAAAAGTTTGGACACACCTTCTCATTTCATTCTTTATTTTCATGACTATTTACATTGTAGATTGTCACTGAAGGCATCAAAACTATGACACCTGTGAAGGGAAAACCATTTCAGGTGACTACCTCTTGAAGCTCATCGAGTGAATACCAAGAGTGTGCAAAACAGTAATCAGAGCAAAGTGTGGCTATTTTGAAGAAACTACAATATAAAACATGTTTTCAGTTATTTCACCTTTTTTGTTAAGTACATAACTCCACATGTGTTTATTCACAGTTTTGATGCCTTCAGTGACAATCTACAATGTAAATAGTCATGAAAATTAAAAAAAAACCATTGAATGAGAAGGTGTCTTTTTGCAAATTGATTCTTTAAAAAAAAATACAACTCCGTTTTGAAAAGGTATTTAGAAACATTGTTTTGAATCGACTTAGATTAGGTACAAATAAGAATCGCAAGTTGGATTTTTTCGATGACCCCTACCGTTTAAGCAAAGACAGTTTTAAAAGTACCGATTTGGCAACAGCATCAATGAAATCTAAACGATACCCATCCCGACTTAACACAGGTTCTGTAGTTGGACACCATCTATTACATAAGATCCACTGTGGTCCCACGGGCCATGACGATATACAAGGTTAACGCTGGGCACCATCTGATAAAAACACTGAGATTGTATCTGTACTATTCAAATGCATATCAATGCAAATACACTCTCCCATGTACTCTCACAATGCAGTAATTGGTCAACACATTGGCTTTTGATGTGTCTGGTGGTGTTGGAGAGGGGGAGGCTGATTACCCGCAGGGCGTAAGACACAGGCAGTAAAATAGATACCTTGTGTGTTTGTGGGGGTGGGGTGGGGGCTTTAATGGTTTTAATGGTTGTAGGGGTTCAACGATGAGGTCTGCAGGGGGTTAAAGCGGAGCGGGGGAAGGGGGAAATCCTGTCCCTCAGTAGCTTGGGGGTGCAGAAGAGGATGGGGGTTAACAATGAATGGGCCTACATTCAAAAGATGCAGCAAAGTCCCAACTTCAGCTGAGGCAACTTTACACCACCGAGCGAAACAATGGAACATCTGCTGGCTGACAAAGCAGAGTGGCTCTGAGTCCAACTGCTTCTCGGGCCGCAGCAACAAGTTTAGTAATATAGTTTACTGATCAATAAACCCAGAGGGTGCATTTACACTACAGATATTTAGTAGTCACCTAAATACGGTCTAGTTTGCGTTCACACTTTGAATTATAGTCAGCAAACCAAATAATGGTCTTAGTTATACATATGTAGGGGGTCTTGACCCGATATTGATATCTGGTCCGATATCAGCAAAAATACAAGTATCAAATTATATCTGGTTGCATCTAAAATGTCCTATATAAGCTCCAATACAAGCAGTATTGCAGCGTGTTTACTTGTGCAACATTGGACAGCCAGTTTACATTTAAATGTCCTCCAATAAGCACACAAGGTAGTTTTTTTTTGGTATCTTAGAAAAGTCATTTACAAAATGACGTGACTAAAATAAACATAGTAGGCTATAGGCTACTAGGAACGAGCAGCTACACGACAGGTAAACACACAATAGCAAACAAGCTAGATATACATAATAAGTGTCCTTAATTGAACAATATAACAGTCTAAACACCACATTTGTCAATGAACACAATTATCAAATAACTATAGTTAGAAATTACTTACAGATACAAAGTCTCCAAGGCAAAAGAAAGTATCCATTAACAACTGAGCCTTCCTAATTATTTTTGTGGCCACCTGGTGTCGCCAAAAAACTATTACCACTCAACTTTAACCTAAAGACAACATAAATCTCTTCCAGACAGTTTTTCATACCTACCATTGTTCTCTGTTTGAGTAATTTACTTGATCAAATCTTCTCTAACGTTCCACACTACAAAATAATAAAAATACGCATGATTTGTGTTGATATTGTATCGGATCAATATCAACACTCAAGGCTCCAATATCGATATCGGAAGTGAACATTTTTACCGCTAATCCGATGCATAAAGTCCCGCCTCGGTTGATTGTATGTAATGTACATATCAGGGCCAATTTTCAAAAAGTTAAGAAATTGGGGGCCGGACTTCTCGTTTCACTATTTTTTATTTATTTAGAATCAGCATTTTCTGTAGTGGATGTTTGTTTTGGATCTATTTCTTTTGTCTGAGTAACAAATTAAACAAATAATAGCCCTGTGTTGTTTTGTTTGCAGTGGACGCTGGCCAATATGGGGTTAAAATGTAAATTTGTACTCGTTTACCGTACACTTCTCCAAGTTTCTCCCTACAACAGGAATGTTCTAGTTTTTTTATTTTTGTTAAATTCTGGTCTTTGTTTGGACCCTGGGATGCAGAGACGGCAGGCATAGCGCAGGTAAAAATATATTTAATGACAAAAACAAATAAATAGTGCAGCAGGGAAGTTCATGTGAAGGATAGGGAAATCTTATGCACATTTTAATTACAAAACAATGAAGCAAAGCACAATTAGTCCAAAGGACCAGAATGGCATTCAATGTATCTTGATTGGCAACCAGGAACAAGTCTGTCCTCACTGAATATCAGGGACAGGTGCGCAAGCCAGCACTCAGAGAGGAGAATATTGGAAAAAAGAGGCAAACCTAAGAAAAAAAGCCCAAACCTGTCACTATAGTCATGCCAATTTTATTTATTTGTTGTAAAAATGTTAAAATCCCTGTTATTAAACTGAGATTCGAAGGCCGGTCTGGTGTCATACATTATTTGGACTTTCAATGATTATTTTATTATTATTATTTTAAATATATTACATTATATTGTATTTTGTTGGAATACAAGTGGTAAATACATATTTTTATAATTTTATAGTTTTATTCTTTGAAGGATAATATTTATATATTTTAATGATGCTAGTACAGAGTCATAGACATAAATGCAATGATAATAATTAACATAATTTATTTCTGTTATTTTCTGTTTTTGGTTTCAGTCAGGGCAGCATGGTGACGCAGTGCTTAGCGCTTGTGCCTCACAGCAAGAAGGTCCTGGATTCAATTCCTGAGCTTGGGGTCTTTCTGTGTGGAGTTTGCATGTTCTCCCTGTGACTGCGTGGGTTCCCTCCGGGTACTCCGGCTTCCTCCCACTTCCAAAGACATGCACCTGGGGATAGGTTGATTGGCAACACTGACGCCATGTCTACACTAAGTCGTTTAACCCTTTAAACAATTATTTAGCCTAAGCCCCGTTTCAGCCACACTAAACCAGCGTTTAAGGTCCCCCTCCTCAGACAAATTTTTACACGGGTAAGTCAGCCATGTAATTCTTGAATCTCCGGCACTTAGCTTTGTATGGACTCATTGATCGATTACAAAGTGAGTTCGGAGTGGAAGTGACGCCAGAAAGACCTCACCCACACAGGAAGTGACGTCAGAAAGAACGCGCCACAGCTTCATAATAAAGCGGTTTCGTAGCTCGGAGCGAACCACTGGTAATATGGAGGCGAGTCATCCAGACATGCCCGTGTTTCTCCTTCTTCTACATGTACAGACGCTTGTGGAAATCACACATGAATACCTTAAGAGAAAGCGATTGCAGCTATTTGGGATACAACACTTCTCAGACGGCAAGAGAACTTTTCAATGTCCGGCCGAGTCAGCTGCGATGCTACTTAGCAAAAAACTTTGTCCATTTGTCGAAGGAGAGTCGACGAGAATACGAGCTCCCGAGGATGTGATAAAAAAGATAGCGTGTGCTTTGTATTACCTGGCCGTCAAGGAAAACGGCGAATGCATTCGGACTGGCAAAGCAGACTGTACCAGTTATTGTCCGCCATGTATGTTGCAGACTCGACGTCTAGGTCCAGAGTATATAAAGTCTCCAATGAAGGTAAATAAATAAATGGGTTATACTTGTATAGCACTTTTCTACCTTCAAGGTACTCAAAGCGCTTTGACAGTATTTCCACATTCACACACACATTCACACACTGATGGCGGGAGCTGCCATGCAAGGCGCTAACCAGGAGCCATCAGGAGCAAGGGTGAAGTGTCTTGCCCAAGTACACAACGGACATGACTAGGATGGTGGAAGGTGGGGATTGAACCCCAGTAACCAGCAACACTCCGATTGCTGACACGGCGACTCTACCAACTTCGCCACGCCGTCCCTGAAGGCAAAAGAGTGAGGAGTGGCCTGACCAGATATCTAGGTCCCTAGATTGATTAATTTTAAATGTTCTTTATCACGTTGTTTACGTGTCTAATAAAAATGTGATTAATTTATGATGTCTCAGGTGTGATTCACTACAATAGGGCCCCACAGCGCACTGGATTCCAGTTAATTGAAATACCACAACACTGGATATTGTTCAGATAAGCTACATTTAAGAATTTGCACACAAAGCAACACTGGAGATTGCTATGACATGCGCATTTTCCGCGCATGCGTACTAGGTCGCGTTGCGCGGGCGGACGGAGGGGTGCGGGGGTCTTAAACAGTGGCATTGTTGTATGTGGACACGGATAAGGTTAGGTGTGATTTACACTGGATAACCTTATCCGACTTAGTGTAAACGGGTCCTAAATTGGCCCCAGAGTGTGAATGTGAGTGTGAATGTTTAATGATTAAAGATTAAAGATTAAAGTACCAATGATTGTCACACACACACTAGATGTGGTGAAATTTGTCCTCTGCATTTGTCCCATTCCCTTGGGGAGCAGTGGGCAGCAGCAGCGGCGCGCCCGGGAATCATTTTTGGTGATTTAACCCCCAACTCCAACCCTTTGTTGCTGAGTGCCAAGCAGGGAGGTTATGGGTCCCATTTTTATAGTCTTTGGTATGACTCGGCTGGGATTTGAACTCCAACCTACCGATCTTGTCTGTCTATCTGTGTTAGCCCTGCGATGAGGTGGCGACTTGTCCAGGGTGTACCCTGCCTTCCGCCCAAATGAAGCTAGGATAGGCTCCATCCCCCCTGCTACCCCGAAAGGGACAAGCGGTAGAAAATGGTTGGATGGATGGTTTATGGCTAGTTTTACTGTATTAATATAAAGATATTGAAAAACCGTGATTGATAACAGCACTTTGATAAACTCAATGGCAGACTGGTGTCAGCGAGCTATTATAAATGCTAGATGAAAACAAGAGACAATAATGTATTTTCCCATTAATAAACAAGTATGTGATCGTTCTATACGAGGAATACGAGGCAGAGGTGTTATGGTGTGTTAAAGGACTGCTGAACAGACTAGGACGCCACAACTTCCACCAGAAATAATAATAATGAATGTTATTTGTTACACACTTCATTTAAATAACTGAAGTGTGTTTATTTAAGTGAAGTCTTAGACACCTCATGTTTAACATGTATTACAAGATGTATTCTAATACAACATGTATTTAAAAAAAATACATGTTGTATTTTAATAAATGACATGTCATTTATTATTAATTTATAATAAATGACATTTTGTATTTGAATGCATGTCATTTATTTTATTTTTTTAACTATTTTTAAAACAATAAAAGTGTAGCCATTAAAACAGACAAAACACTAAAACTAAAATAAAAGCACTCATTTCCATATCATTACTTTCCTGCTTGTCTGACAGACAGTTGATATTGTTGATTGTATGTAATTCCTTTGGCATTAGCTTTTGAAATTTTTTTAAAAATTGTTTTAATTCTTAATATTGAAAGATCTTAACCTAGTTTTAAGATAGAATGACTGTTAAGAATGTTACAATGTTAAGTAAACATTGTCTGTACAGTTATTGAGACTAATTGACCTGAGAACAAATTTTGTTTCTGTTATCAATATTTCCAATAAAGAAAAGCAGTTTAAAATCAGAACAAGTGCTGTCAAATGATAAATGTTTTAATTAGATTAAGCACACTTTTAACAATTATTCACAGGTTATTACTTGTATGCATAATGACATTTAAAAAAGACCCTGATATTTGGAAACAAATGCAATTTTATTGTCCAAATGTCATCTTGGAACATTTTTAAAATGTTGAATTTGAATGCATGTCATTTATTGGCTGAAAACTTGGTAACAGCCGCCTATCATGGTTAATGTGAGGAAAAGAGCAGGTACTGTCTAAATAAATTGCGCAATTGATTTACATACATTCACGATTAATAGAAATATTTTTTGTGATTAACCACATTTTTGATAGTCCAAGTCCGTTGAGTTTTTACTATATTATAATCAAGTACCATTCTGGATTCTATGTTTGGAATGCAGGCATGTATGTATGACAGTATGTACTGTTAACATCTCATCCAACTTTCTGCCCAATAAAATGACAACAAGAAAGAAGCTGTCACTTAAACTTAAATGCCACATGAAGGATGATGTGTTTGCAATGTCAAATTAAAATGCCGTGTTGTTAGCGGGGAACTGTTGCTGCCGCTGTTTGGAATTCTTTGACAGGCTCTGTGATTACATGCAAGTTCCTGTTTACCAATATAGTGAATGCGATCATCTTTTGACGTCACCCATTAAATTACGTTGTGATATAATTACTTAATAAGTCTTAATTTACCTTAGTCTCTCAAATGCATTGCAAGCACAAACAGCACGCATGATCCTATAAGGAAGTCGTGAGAATTACCGTATGTCAGGTTCATATTTGTAGCAGTGACATAAAAGTACCTACAAATGCAAATTATATGTTATATGAAACAATGATATACAACACCAAAATGACGCTTAATGGTCCTCATGGCGATATATGTGATAAAGACAGACCCCACAAACAGGTAAATGTATGGAACAGACCCAAAACTTGGGGTGGGGTGACCATCTGTCTCGACCAGATGAGGTAGAGATAATGGAAAAACATAGTTATAGTAAAACCAAAAGTTGTAATAAAGTAAATAAACAATGGCATGCAATAATGATGGACCGCTACTACAATAGGGTTACAGCTATTACTATTAGGGATGTTCTGATCAGGGTTTAATGCTGCCGATTCCGATCATCCATGAGTGCAATTGGCCAATAGCAATAGTGATACTGTAAAATTTAAAATGTATTTATGGTAAGCGCTATTGACAGTTTACCAATATGAACACAATATTTAAACTAATTCCTTTATCTCTTTCTCTATGTGTAATATGTTCAGCTTCGTCCTCCAGTGAAAGATACTTGATAATGATACACAAAAAAATTACATTTCTTTGCCGTAATTAAAGTATTATTATTATCTTAGGGGAGCATCTCCACATAATTAGCTGCTAGCTGCTTGCCAGCCGGGGCACTAAAAATAAATACAGTGTCAACCAAAGGGGATCGGCGTTTGTGATCGGCAATAAAATGCATTAATCGGCAATGGCGATTACATACTTTTTCACAAAAAAATGGCCGACACTGATCAGTGGCCAATCGATCGGCACATCCCTTAGTATTATCACAAATACTTAGAACCAATTATGCCAATCAGTGTGATAATGACACTTAGTTTACCGTGTAAACAAATATTACAATTGGTTCTGATGCAGTGCAATTAAAACATAAGACAACTACAATAAGCAAACCATTGAATTTTCATATGAATTACTCAATGACAAGAGCATTATTATTTACTGTATGTAAAGCCAGTTTGGATTTGATTGCATTGTGCAGCTACACCTAATAAGGTATTATAATTATTTGTATTATAATGAGGTAAAGGTCACCCATTGCGTGTATCATTTGCATATGGACCGTGGTGTATAGTATGAGCGGTTTTAACACCGCATTAAGATGAATATTTTCTGATACTCCAAGAGACAGAAAAAAGACTTTCTGAGACTGCCAACTGAACCTTGTTGCACCGACAGAACCTGTCCACCTTCAACTTGATTGTCATAAGCAACGGACAGCGGGTTTAATGCGAGCCCTGACAGCTCACGCAGCGTGACGCCTTGGAGACCTTTTGATGGCTTCATTATCATGGCCGCCATGGCGTTTTCGCAGCCACAGATGGCAGCAGTGTTTACACTAACGGGATTAGGATTATCGCCAGATTAGACAGACAAATTGATCAGTCTGCTGCATTGACATGGTATGGCTACATAGCCTCAGCTAACACTCTTAACATGCACAGTTTAGTTGTATTAGTAAACATTCAAGGGAGGAGATTCAGATTATTGTCTATAGTATGTCTGGATCCACATCCGTAGGTGACACCATGACCTCTTTGGTTATTACTATTAGGCTTTTGTAGGTTGGCCTATTAAAAATGCCATTGTTTTGATTGTGACTGTCATGGTAAGGGGGTAGGATCAAATAAGATCTGCTTTTTGCTTCTTTTAGACATGTTAAATTATGATTGTTTTATTGTGCTGTAAATTTGTAATCTGATCCAAATAAAGGTCAATCAATCAATCAATCAATGTTTATTTATATAGCCCTAAATCACAAGTGTCTCAAAGGGCTGCACAAGCCACCACGACATCCTGTCAAAGGTGTATTGTATTGTGTTGTTCTTACCCTTGCCTGCACTGAACTGTCATCCGATGACTGTTTTCAGCAGTAATGCTATGTATCTTGTTTGTGTTTTCAGGTTCCGTGGGGAAATACTGAAAATGTTAATCCATTTTCATTCTCAGCTTTTAAGGCGTTACATGTCTGTTAGGTCTAGTTTCAAGTTTTGCAGAAGCATAATACAGTGATTACAGTGGTTGGTCATTTTTTGTCAGTAATCAAAAATCATGTTGTCCAAAAACTAAAAAAAAATTTCCCATGGAGTATGATGTATCTAATAATCTGTTCTAGACAAAACACATTTCAAAGAGAATAATCAAAGTTTGACATGGAGAAAACAATGTGAAATACACAAAAATGACAATTTAAATGGGTAAATAAGCATTTAATATAACTTTTACTTTTATTGAAGACTCGATGGCGAAGACGGTGATGATTGGAGAGGTAGGAGGCTACGGTTGGGGTACCTTCGTACTTTGCGACGAGTCCTTTTTTTTTATTTAATAGTCTCACCTTCTTTATCAAAGTGCTAGCACTATCAACATGTTCTTGTTATTTTGCAGTCATATTTTTGCATTCTATGTTTGGGCACTCCATGTACAAGTTTGTTATGCGTGACATCTGGCTGTACAATAACCAAGACACTGTATAGAAATTGGGGTAAGATTTTGGCGAAAATTTTCGTCGAACATCAAATCCTACACAAAGTGGGCCGTACGAAAAACAAAGTATAGGGTAAACCCCAAAAAAACATAAAATATTTGAATAAATCAGTTAATTTGAATGTATATTCTTTCTAGAATCTCAAAGAGAAACGTGTTTAAGTAATTGACAATTTTGCGTGACGTACAGTATAGAAGTTTGCTTTGTTTGGAGCATATTTTGGAAAAAACGACCAAGGCGACCAAGATAATTTAAACTTTTGGGAATTATTGTACCAAGACTGAAGTTTAAAGTACAGTAGGATTTAATTAAATTCTTATGGTTTCTGTTTTTGTGGTTCACCGTGTACCACTATTACAGTCTCTCCAGGATTTTGCAATGTCGCGATCGCATCAATTCACGCAAATTCAACCAATTTGTGCGAATTATACACAGCCTCACAACTTTGTCCAATGCCTGCAACTTCCCCGCATATTTTAGTAGGAACAACAACCTTCTAAAATATATTTGTTTATCAAAACAACACAATTGTTATGCTTGCGCATAGCTCAGAGCTACTCCCGGTTCCTGTCAACGGTTGTAAGCCTCCTGTGTAATGTATACCATTACTTCCTATTATATATGTATTATTTATATTTATTTCACCTTTATTTATCAAAGGTAAGACAATTAAGAACATATTTTAATTTGCAATGCTAAACCGGAAAAGAGGCAGCATTCACGTGTTAAAAATGACTAAGTATGATGATAAACCCACATTGTCTCTCATTATCAACAAAAATGTGCGCTATCGATTGCTCTCAACAGTTCACAAATGTTCTTAACGTTTGGGGGTAAATGTGTTGGAACATAAATGAATGCTTAAGATGGACAAACACTTTTCAAGCGTAAAATAAATATGGAGAATGTCTGCAACTTGTGGACGACAGAGCAGACAACTCTTAATAGTGTTTATTTCTGTTATTTCAATTAATTATGACTATTATTATAAATTACAAATTATGACTGTACAGTAAATTGAAAATGAGCTGTTACCGCCATTTAGTGTACTTTTATGTTTGTGCGGTACAAAATAAGTAAAACATCAATACAGTATTTGTTTTCCAATTGTTATTGAAATATTGTGCTTTTGAGGTTAAAGTTACAAGGAACACTTTGGGGTCCTATTATTATGCAAAACCAACTTTCCTTACCAGCTGGTACCAGTTTTTGCGTATTTGGGATCCCCAAATGTCCCACAAATTCTCGATAGAAGCCCTAAAACTACAACATTGCTAACGGGGTGGACGCGCAGTCCAAGGGGACATGGGTTTTGCTGTAGTATATGCAAAATTGTGACCAACGAACCACCATTATTTGTTATGTAGACCACAAGGAAGTGTTTTATATGTAGAAAAAAAACATAATATGACCCCTTTAAAACATTGATGAATTTATTTAAAGAAATCACTTCAATGTTGATGAAAAAAATAAGCCTCAAAACATTGCAACTTTGGCCGCAACTTTCCTGAAAAAGCTGCTGTGAATTCAGACATTTTAGGCTGCAACGATCACAAAAAAAGCCTCCTAAATCCTAGAAGGACTGTATATAATCGTTCCCAATTTGCCACAGTGGAGTTGTGCGTGAATGAAGCACAACTAATAGACTGACATATTATGCTTGTGACCAGTGGAAACTCCCAGAAAATCCAAACAAAGCCTAACAGGTGCTAAAACAGGAACTTGTGAGGTCAAAGGAGTTTATTTGATCTTTTGGGCAGCAGAGTCACTTTGTCGAACATAACGCCATTCTGAGCCCAACAGGAGTGTAATACCAGTCGAGGGAAAGAAGAACACATGCAGCCAGTTCCAACTGAATCATCACTGTTATGTAACGTTGACCTTAGGTGGGGAGGGCGAGGGACAGGCACGCAAGGAGGAACTAAGCAAAGAAGCATGACCCAGATCAGCAAACACACACATACCTGCGGGGCAACAAACTGTGGCTAATAGGAAGTCCATAAAATAGATGACAACAAGAAGAGTGGAGGATAGGCAGACAGTTAGAAACAGTATGACGAGGGATAAAGATTACAACTTGCATGCCAGCAAGTGGTGGCTGCCGGCTCAGTTCCAGTGACACAATCATGCTGGAATGTGGGTCAGTAGGCAGAGCGAGAGTATGACCAGAGAAAGTTTCTTTAAACTTGTGTGTCTGTGTGGCGGGTGGCTGGAGCCAATCCATCAGCATCTCTTCCCGCTTGTGTTTTTGAAAATAGAATAAAGGGAAGGGTGTGTGAGTATTGAGCAAGTTTTAGAACAACTTCTTCCTTCTGCCAGTAAAAAATATTTCCATAACCGCCAACTGAGACGTTATTTAAAGCGACCATTATCACACAGCATGCCGCAGTATAAACCTATTGATCTTCACCTTTTATTGGTTGACCTATATTTGACAAAGGAATGTTAGCAATAAGAAAGCATGCTTTTTGCCAATCACAAAGCAGAGTAATTTTTTTATATTATTTTTTCTATCACCCCGTCACTGTATAAACTGAGCACTTTAGCCAACACAGGTAAAAGACAACCAGTCAACATGGTGGAAATATTGCTCAATAAGCTTGTTTTTTTTTCTTATAAACTGCAGCGGTAAGAGATTCATCACAAGCCAGCGGATGTTGCAAAACATAATCCTCCCTGTTACCAAGAACAAAGATGCTCTTTCTCTTGTTGCTCAAATTAAAAGGCTGCAAAGGTAAAGTTGATGTCATCGGCACACATGCATTGGTGAGAATGTAGCCCCTATAAGATAGCTCCTCAAGCAGAACTATTTAATTGGCGGTCCGGGGGCCAATGACACCATACATGCCTCTCAAGTTCAGTTCAAAACTTGGAGACAAACATTTTTGCAGCAAATTCCTAAAAACACTTGAATGCTCTTTGGACCACTGCAACCACATTGACAGATTATTGCATTGATACTTTAATCTTGCTAGCAAACATAGAACACTGGGGCCAAACGTGTGATTTACATAACTGAGGCGCTCCTCAAGGCAGCCCTTTAAGTCTTCTCCTTTTTGAGTTACACATTTTGTTGTGTAACTTGATTTATATAACTAAGGTATTGCTGTAGCTTGTTTACTTCAGATGCAATCAGTAGTCTGTTGTTCAACTTTAGTTATACTGGTAGTGTTCCTCAAGGTTCCATTTTAGGGCCTATCTTTTTCATCTTTTGGGGTATTCAGCTGGTGTCCTGGGAGTTTAGTTCAAAAACGTTTTGAGAGGCTCACATTTTTGCAGCAGATTATTAAAAACCCTAGATTGCTGTCGTAGAGATGATGTTTGATTAGATTTTTTGAAGAAGGTCCTTAAAACAACAGTGCACTCCTGTAACCCTGACAAAATGCTGGTTCTCTAAAATATACAAAATAAAACTAATAGTGAAAGGAAAAGTCCGGCCCACCGGTCCTTAGCTTTTCTGGAAATGTCACCCCCAAAAAACTTTAGTTAAATATCAAGGATCAATCAATCAATCAATCAATGTTTATTTATATAGCACTAAATCACAAGTGTCTCAAAGGGCTGCACAAGCCACAACGACATCCTCGGTACAGAGCCCACATAAGGGCAAGGAAAAACTCACCCCAGTGGGACGTCGATGTGAATGACTATGAGAAACCTTGGAGAGGGCCGCATATGTGGGTAACCCCCCCTCTAGGGAAGACCAAAAGCAATGGATGTCGAGTGGGTCTGACATAGTATTGCAAAATTCCAGTCCATAGTGGATCCAACATATCAGCGAAAGTCCAGTCCATAGTGGATCCAACATAATAGTGAGAGTCCAGTCCATAGTGGGGCCAGCAGGAAACCATCCCGAGCGGAGACGGGTCAGCAGCGCAGAGATGTCCCCAACCGATGCACAGGCGAGCGGTCCACCCCGGGTCCCGACTCTGGACAGCCAGCACTTCATCCATGGCCACCGGACCTTTGTAACTCCCCCTCCACAAGGGAGAGGGGGGCAGAGGAGAAAAGAAAAGAAACGGAAGATCAACTGGTCTAAAAAGGGGGTCTATTTAAAGGCTAGAGTATACAAATTAGTTTTAAGATGGGACTTAAATGCTTCTACTGAGGTAGCATCTCTAACTGTTACCGGGAGGGCATTCCATAGTACTGGAGCCCGAATAGAAAACGCTCTATAGCCCGCAGACTTTTTTTGGGCTCTGGGAATCACTAATAAGCTGGAGTTCTTTGAACGCAGATTTCTTGCCGGGACATATGGTACAATACAATCGGCAAGATAGGCTGGAGCTAGACCGTGTAGTATTTTATACGTAAGTAGTAAAACCTTAAAGTCACATCTTAAGTGCACAGGAAGCCAGTGCAGGTGAGCCAGTATAGGCGTAATATGATCAAACTTTCTTGTTCTAGTCAAAAGTCTAGCAGCCGCATTTTGTACCATCTGTAATCTTTTAATGCTAGACATAGGGAGACCCGAAAATAATACGTTACAGTAATCGAGACGAGACGTAACGGACACATGAATAATGATCTCAGTGTCGCTAGTGGACAAAATGGAACGAATTTTAGCGATATTATGGAAATGAAAGAAGGCCGTTTTAGTAACACTCTTAATGTTTGACTCAAACGAGAGAGTTGGGTCGGAGATAATATCCAGATTCTTTACCAAGTCGCCTTTTGTAATTGTTTGGTTGTCAAATGTTAAGGTGGTATTATTTAATAGATGTCGGTGTCTAGCAGAACCGATAATCAGCATTTCCGTTTTCTTGGCGTTGAGTTGCAAAAAATTAGCGGACATCCATTGTTTAATTTCATTAAGACACGCCTCCAGCTGACTACAATCCGGCGTGTTGGTCAGCTTTAGGGGCATGTAGAGTTGGGTGTCATCAGCATAACAGTGAAAGCTAACACCGTATTTGCCTGTAATGTCGCCTAGCGGCAGCATGTAAGTGCTGAAGAGTACAGGGCCAAGAACCAAACCCGGGGGACTCCACACGTTACCTTAACATAGTCTGATGTCACATGCGGTCCTCTCCAAGGTTTCTCATAGTCATTCACATCGACGTCCCACTGGGGTGAGTTTTCCTTGCCCTTATGTGGGCTCTGTACCGAGGATGTCGTTGTGGCTTGTGCAGCCCTTTGAGACACTTGTGATTTAGGGCTACATAAATAAACATTGATTGATTGATTGAAGGATCGGCTTCTCTGTTTTCTTCTCTGTCGTTTAAGTAATAGGTAGTACGTACCTTGTTTGCAGGTAAAAGTTAATGATTACATATCACCAAGCGTCATATCTGATCAGTGTGTTGTAGTCATGGGTCTGGTAGGGATTCAATACTAAGAGCCATGCCATTAGTAGAAACCGACCGAGTTAACTGAGGCCATGTCTACACTAAGTCGTTTAACCCCTTAAATTAATAATTATTTAGCCTAAGCCCCGTTTCAGCCACACTAAACGATCGTTTAAGGTTCCCCTCCTCGGACAAATTTTTACACGGGTAAGTCAGCCGTGTAATTCTTGAATCTCTGGCACTTAGCTTTGTATGGACTCATTGATTGTTTACAAACTGAGTTCGGAGGGGAAGTGATGCCAGAAAGACCATGCCCACACAGGAAGTGACGCCAGAAAGCTCCACACAGGAAAAGACATCAGAAAGAACGTGCCACAGGCAGCTTCAAAACAAAGATGGAAGTAGAGCATCCAGACATGCCTGTGTTTCTCCTTCTTGTACATGTACAGGCGCTTTTGGAAATCACAAATCAATACCTTAAGAGAAGGCAATACAACACTTCTCAGACGGCAAGAGAACTTTCTAATGTCCGGGTCAGCTGTGAGTCTATTTACCAAAAAACGTTGTCCCTTCCTCCCGTGGATGTGACTACAAATATTGCTTTATGGATGTGACTGTGAAATGGTCAGGCAGTGTACATGATGCCCGCATCTTCGCTAACTCTGCCATTAGCGCGCAGCTGAAAGATGGATCCATCCCCTCGTGTCCCAAACAACTGCTGCAAGATGAATATACGCTCACTGTTTTTCTTTGGGGTGACCCAGATTATCCCCTGACGCCATATCTCATGAAAGAATACACCAACGGCGGAGTCAACCCACAACAACAATACTTTGGGTAATCTCTGTCTAGATTAATTGTTGTAATTGTTGTAAAATGTTCTTTATCGCAATGTGTACTTTCTCATGTCGATTAAAGATTTGATTAATTTATGATGTCTCAGGTGTGATTCACTACAATAGGGCCCCACAGCACACTGGATTATAGTTCATTGAAATACCACAACACTGGATATTGTTCAAAGGAGATACATTTTAATATAAAAACTTGCACACAAAACACAGCAAACAAATGTAAAATGCACAGCAAACTATTTACAATATAGCTCTTTTAAATAACTTCACAGTGAAGTAAAGTCATCTACTGGAGAGCAGATGGACGCTGTTTTGTTTTTTCGCGCATGCGTACTAGGTCGTGTTGCGCCGGCGGACGGAGGGGCGCGGGGGTCTTAAACAGTGGCATTGTTGTGTGTGGACACGGATAAGGTTAGGTGTAAGGTTAGTGTAACGGGACCTTAGATAGCCCCTACTCTAATTCAGTGATTTCCAAAGTTGGCCCATAGCCCCGTTTTAATGACCTTCGGCATATCCCAAATTTTAAATGAATTCTATATTAATAGTATAACTGTATATCAGGGGTGTCAAAACTTTTTCCAGCAAGAGCCACATACAGAAAAATTTAAGTATGCGTAACATCTGAACAAAACATCCACATCTTAGCTTTATATTATATATAAAGCAAAATATAAAAAGTCATGATTATTTTCACAATTATTTTATTGTATTATTTATGATTTCATTCACTCCCTTGTAATTTCATAAATCTTTAAAGCACTTTGAATTGCCTTGCGAATTGTGCTCTAAAAAACCTGCCTTGCCAAATATTACCCCCTTGATATATTTTATTTGTTATTATTAGTATTCTGTACTAATGTTATTGTTATATACTGCTAACTATACTGTTTTTGAGGGCTTTAGCACACTTGAAAATGTAACATTTCTTGGAAGAAATTAGTACACACGGATGCACAGAAATCATCATAGACCAGGGGTCGGCAACCTTTACCACTCAAAGAGCCATTTTGGCAAGTTTCACAAATTAAAGACAGTAATGGGAGCCACAAAAAAAATTTTAAAATTTAAAATGAAAAACACCGCATACAAAGCTTAAATGCTTTGTGCTATGTTAACCAGGGGTCTGCGACACACGCACCGGCACGCACTTTAATGTGGAAATTGGATGTTAGTGTAGCCCGCGAGTTTTGAATGAATGGCGCTTGATAGCGTCATACTTGCCAACCCTCTCATTTTTCCCGGAAGACTCCCGAACGTCACAGCGTGATGACACTGCTTTTGGTGCCCTCTACAGTCTGCCCTAACAGTGTACCTGCTCGACCACGCGTAGAATGCAATTTCAGCTTGCTCACGTAAGTTACAGCAAGGCGTACTACCTCAGCAGCCACACAGCTTACACTGACGGTACCAATACCCAGAATCCCATGCAGCCCTAACTCTTCCGCTCAACCAACGCACGGAGAGGGGGGGGGGGGGTTGATGTGTGGGGGGATTTGGTGGTAGCGGGGGTGTATAATGTAGACCGGAAGAGTTAGGGCTGCATGGGATTCTGGGTAATGGTTGTGTTGTGTTTATGTTGTGTTACGGTGGGATGTTCTCCAGAAATGTGTTTTTCATTCTTTTTTGGTGTGGGTTCACAGTGTGGCGCATATTTGTAACGTAACAATGTTAAAGTTGTTTGATACGGCTACCGTCAGTGTAAGCTGTGTGGCTGATGAATAAGTATGCTTTGCTGTCTCCTGTGTGTGCAAGTAATAACAACATGCAACATGCGGCTGGACTGGCACGCTGTATGTAAATGCCATAGAGGACAATTACTGCGGTGCAATTAGGGCACGCCCTTTATTTAGTAATTAGAGTGTAAATAGGATTATTTTTTCCCTGGGAGTAATCTATGAGAGACACTGAGATCCATAAGTCTCCTGGGAAAATCGGGGGGACGGCATGTATGTAGCTGAGCCGCATCAGAGTGGTCAAGGAGCCGCATGCGGCTCCGGAGCCGCGGGTTGCCGACCCCTGTCATAGACCAATAAGTCGGCCAGTTTGGTTTTCAGGTCCCATTTTTGGTTTTGGTTTTTTTCATAGTAGTGTGTGTAATGTTTGAACTTGGGATGTGTTTATTTTCCCTTTAAAATGTGTCGCGGGCCCATTAAAACTCAAGCCGCCGACCGCAAATGATGCCCATCATTATGGACACCCTTGCTGTATATCATTAGATATTACACAAATAACTAATGGTTTACCTATAACACAAAAGCTAAGGTATCAAAGAAACAGCGTAGTGTATCTTGACCAATATATCTTTAAACAATTTCACATACTCTGCACTAGGGATCTAAAGGTAAACGGTATAATGATAAACCGCGGTAAAATTCCAGATGGTTAGTAACACCGTTTAAATTTTTGCTTACCGATAAAAGGTCATTTATTAATGCATTTTAGGCAACACTGTTTACTTCCTGGAAATGGAAGCGACGCAGCACCGGCGCATGTGCACTAGCACTATTAGACTCGAGAAAAAATTGCGCCAACTACGCGGACTTTGCCCGAGAACTTTGCCCTGAAGATGTTTCCTCCCAGTTAACGGAGCTGTCACGCCAAATTTCTTCCCTCTACAAAAACCTTACCTCCCCCATTTACTTCCGTGGTCATGTTTCCGGGGGAGGTTGGGGGGGGGGTTGTGGTGGGGGGCGTGGTTAAGAGGGGAGGAGTATATTTACAGCTAGAATTCACCAAGTCAAGTATTTCATATATATATATATATATATATATATATATATATATATATATATATATATATATATATATATGTATGTAGCAGGCTTTTCCATCTCATGCAAGCTATCTGGGAGGAAGAAAAAGTCCCATCAGACTGGAGAGATGGAAACATCATAAAGATTCCCAAGAAAGGAGACCTCAGGGAGTGTAAAAACTACAGGGGTATTATGCTCCTCTCAACGCCAGGGAAGGTGCTTAACCACATACTACTAGAAAGGATGCGGAAATTGGTCGATGCACAACTGAGGTATAACCAGGCTGGTTTCAGAAATGGAAGATCTTGTGCTGACCAAATTGCCTCCCTCAGGATTATAATAGAACAATCCATGGAATGGAACTCACCAGTATATATTAATTTCATAGATTTTGAAAAGGCGTTTGACAGTGTCGACCGTGAGACACTGTGGAAGCTGATGGCACACTATGGCATCCCACCAAAGCTCATCAACATCATCAAGAGCACCTACCAAGGGATGCGATGTCGTGTCCTACATGATGGATGCCCATCGGAGGCCTTCGAGGTCCTGACTGGGGTGCGGCAAGGATGTCTGCTCTCGCCTTTCCTTTTCCTCCTCTGTATTGACTGGACCATGTACCAAACAACCAAAAACAGCAAAACCGGCATACAGTGGAGCCTTACCGAACAACTAGAGGACCTAGACTTTGCAGACGATCTAGCTCTCCCGGCTCACACTTACCAACAGATGCAGGACAAATCACAAAAACTACAAAGAACTGCTGCATTTCTTGGGCTTAAGATCAATTCACAAAAAACAAAGGTCATGCGTATCAATAACAAGAACAATACACCAATAACAATGGACCATAATCAATTAGAGGAGGTAGTCAGTTTTACATACTTGGGGAGCATAATCAGTGTAGATGGAGGAGCAGATGAAGATGTCAAATCCAGAATAGGGAAAGCAAGAACATCATTCAACTTACTAAACAAAATATGGAGAGCAAAAAACATTTCTCTCAATACGAAATTGAAAATATTTAACTCAAATGTCAAATCCATCCTGCTGTACGGATCAGGAACATGGAAAACCACCAATAGCATACTCAATAACCTACAGACATTCGTAAACCGTTGCCTCCGTCGGGTCCTAGGAGTCTACTGGCCAGACACCATCACCAATGCCAACCTGTGGGAACTCACCAAACAAGAACCAGTGGAACTGCAAATCAGGAGAAGGAAGTGGAGCTGGATAGGCCACGCACTCAGAAAACCAAATAAATCAATCACCAAACAGGCACTAACATGGAACCCACAGGGAAAAAGAAACAGAGGGAGACCAAGAACAACCTGGAGAAGAAGCACGGAACAGGAGATGAGGGCTGAGGGGCTGTCATGGCAACAACTCGACCGAAGGGCACAAGACCGGAATGGATGGAAGGCTTTCGTCGGCGGCCTATGTTCCTCAGGGAATACTAAGGCCTAAGTAAGTAAAGTATATATATATATATATATATATACATATATATATCCTGAAAATATGCAAACAAAACTGTGTTTAGATAATTGATACTTCAAACTTGCATAAATAAATCTTAAGGAATATAACATAACTTGGCTTCTGAGAGCTTCAAAATGTAATGAATAAAATGCTAAAGTTGTTGATAAACAAGCAATTATTTTAATAATTAAATATGGTCATTTTAAATGAATTATTATGATCATTTAAAATTAATTACTTCAAATATGTTTATTTCAATATATAATTATATGGCTGGATGTAATAAGGAGTCCGAAAAAATACAAATAAAAATACAATTAATTTTGATGTTTTTAGCAAAATATAGTAAAAATGTATTTAGTTGTTTTTTTTTAAATTAATAAATATATTTATTTTTAGGTAAGATAAACATAATAATACAATTCATCTCTAGTCTGGATGATTTAGTTCTTGTCACCCTGTTGTCCTCCCGTGTCTTCCCCAAGGATGGCTCCATGAGCTGGGCAAACGCCTGGAGATGCCCTACGTCAGTAGTCCCCAACCTTTTTGTAACTGCGGACCGGTCAACGCTTGAAATTTTGTCCGACGGAGGTTAATAAAAAAATACAATCATGCGTGCTTACGGACTGTATCCCTGCAGACTGTATTGATATATATTGATATATAATGTAGGAACCAGAAATATTAATAACAGAAAGAAACAACCCTTTTGTGTGAATGAGTGTGAATGAGTGTAAATGGGGGAGGGAGGTTTTTTGGGTTGGTGCACTAATTGTAAGTGTATCTTGTGTTTTTTATGTTGATTTAATTTTTTTTTTTTTTAAATATTTTTTTTTTTTTTTTTTCTTGTGCTGCCAATCGATCCACGGACCGGTACCGGGCCGCGGCCCGGTGGTTGGAGACTACTGCCCTATGTCAACAACACGGTCGGCGGCCCGTCGGTGCGCAGCTCATATATCGCCGCCCTCTACTTCACCCTCAGCAGCCTGACCAGCGTCGGCTTTGGCAACGTGTGCGCCAACACGGACGCCGAGAAGACCTTCTCCATCTGCACCATGCTCATCGGCGATATGCCGGACGCCTCGTATGGAATAACGTGATTGGGCAGGCACGCTGTTTATATCGTGGGAAAGCGGACGTGAAAAAAGGCTGTCCATAATCAGGTCCGCATGGAGCTGGAGGGGGCGTGGCCTCCAGCTCCGGCTGAAAACCGGGAGATTTTCGGGAGAATATTTGTCCCGGGAGGTTTTCGGGAGAGGTGCTGAATTTCGGGAGTCTCCCGGAAAATTTGGGAGGGTTGGCAAGTATGCAGATACTAATCAAGGTTCTTGCTTGCATAATTTAAATTAATTTGAAGAAAGCCCCCAATATTTGTACACAAATGCAATTTTATTTCAATTCTGCGTAAATGTTGAGCCACAGTAACATTAATAACCGTTTTTTTGACTTGGTCAGCAATATATTTATTTGTGGAGGCGTTCCCAGATTGCAAAAGAAACCACGAAGCACCTTCTCTAAAAGTACAATATTGTGCCTTTTGAAAATCGTTTAAATATAGACCTTGAAGACGTCACTGCTATTTTTTTCCAGGTATTGTACCTTCCAGGCAACCTTTTTGTCAATTATCGGATGTAGGCTTAAAGTATTTTCTTTAAAGGCCTACTGAAATGAATTTTTTTTATTTAAACGGGAATAGCAGATCCATTCTATGTGTCATACTTGATAATTTCGCGATATTGCCATATTTTTGCTGAAAGGATTTAGTAGAGAAAATCGACGATAAAGTTCGCAACTTTTGCTCGCTGATAAAAAAAAGCCTTGCCTGTACCGGAAGTAGCATGACGTCACAGGAGCTAGTATTCCTCACAATTCCCCGTTGTTTACAATGGAGCGAGAGATTCGGAGCGACAAAGCGACGATTACCCCATTAATTTGAGCGAGGATGAAAGATTCGTAGATGAGGAACGTTACAGTGAAGCACTAGAGAGGCAGTGATGGACGTATCTTTTTTCGCTCTGACCGTAACTTAGGTACAAGCTGGCTCATTGGATTCCACACTCTCTCCTTTTTCTATTGTGGATCACGGATTTGTATTTCAAACCACCTCGGATACTATATCCTCTTGAAAATGAGAGTCGAGCACGCGAAATGGACATTTAAAGTGACTTTTATCTCCACGACAATACATCAGTGACACACTTAGCTACTGAGCTAACGTGATAGCATCGTTCTCAAATGAAGATAGAAACAAAAGAAATAAACCCCTGACTGGAAGGATAGACAGAAGATCAACAATACTATTAAACCATGTACGTGTAACTACACGGTTAAAAATTCTCAGCCTGGTAAGGCTTAACAATGCTGTTGCTAACGACGCTAAGGCTAATTTAGCAACTTAGCAACCGGACCTCACAGAACTATGATAAAAACATTAGCGCTCCACCTACGCCAGCCAGCCCTCATCTTCCCATCAACAGCCGTGCTCACCTGCGTTCCAGCGATCGACGGCGCGACGAAGGACTTCATCCGTGGGTTTGGCGGCAAGCATCGGCTAGGCGTAGTAAGTAGTCCGTGTTGTGTTGCTGTAAGTATTGTACTTAGCCGCTAATACACCAATCGATCCCACCTACAACGTTCTTCTTTGCAGCCTCCATTGTTCATTAAACAAATTGCAAAAGATTCACCAACACAGATGTCCAGAATACTGTGGAATTTTGTCGAAGAAAACAAAAGGTTTTTGTATCGGGTCGATGGGGTACAACCACTTCCGTGGATTTTGTGACGTCACGCGCATAAATCATATCCAAAGGAGTTTTTCAACCAGAAGTGTGGCGGGAATTTTAAAATTGCACTTTATAAGTTAACCCGGCCGTATTGGGCATGTGTTTCAATGTTAAGATTTCATCATTGATATATAAACTATCAGACTGCGTGGTCGGTAGTAGTGGGTTTCAGTAGGCCTTTAAATATGCCGCGAGCAAAAAAAAAGAAGAGAAAAAAGATCCCTGAGCTGCACTTTGGGAACTGAATGGCCTAAGTCGGGGATATTCAACTAAATTGTTTTGGGGAGCACATTTCCAGAAAGCTAAGGACCGGCCGTAGAGCCGGACTTCGCCCTTACACTATACAATCTTATTTTGTATATTTAAGTTAAAGTTAAAGTTAAAGTACCAATGATTGTCACACACACACTAGGTGTGGTGAAATTTGTCCTCTGCATTTGACCCATCCCCTTGGGGAGCAGTGGGCAGCAGCGGCGCCGCGCCCGGGAATCATTTTGGTGATTTAACCCCCAATTCCAACCCTTGATGCTGAGTGCCAAGCAGGAGGTATGGGTCCCATTTTATAGTCTTTGGTATGACTCGGCTGGGATTTGAACTCTCTGGAGAACCAACATCCTCCACAGGAAACATTTGATTGGGTCTATTTATTTTGACCAGGTTACAGGATTGCCCTGCTGTTTTTAAGGAGCTAATCAAACATCAGTGTTTTTAAGCATCTGCTGCAAAAATGTGAGTCGCTCACATAGTTTTTGAACTGAACTGATGAAAAATGATGAAAAAAGAGAGGCCCTAAGATGGAACCATTAGAAACACCACGAGTATAACTAAAGAAGTTGAACAAATGACTACTGATTGCATCTGAAGTAAACAAGTGATAGCAACACCTTAGTTACTTAAATCACATTACGAAAAAAAGGAGAGAACTTAGAGGGCTGCCATAAGGAACACCTCTGCATACTTGCCAACCTTGAGACCTCCGATACCGGGAGGTGGGGGGGGCGTGGGTCGGGGGGGAGCGTGGTTAAGGGCGTGGTTAAGAGGGGAGTAAATTTACAGCTAGAATTCACCAACTCAAGTATTTCATATATATAAATATATATATATATATATAATGTATAAAATACTTGACTTTCAGTGAATTCTAGCTATGTATATATATTTTTTATATATATATATATATATATATATATATATATTTTATTATAAATATAAAATAAAAGCAATACTTGAATTTTAGTGTTCATTTATTTACACATATACACACACAGCACTCATCTACTCATTGTTGTACTTGAAAGTACAATTAGCCATCTTTGTCTCGGCATATGTTAGACCATCGGGTCTCCATTTTGCGAGGTGGCCCATAATACTGGGGCTGTGACGGTGCTGCGCTGCCGCCGCCATGTGCATCGCTCTCCGTTCATGAATGAGTATATCATTTCGGCCACCGTGTTCAATGGAGAAGTCTGTTCTACAAAATGTACAGGCAACATACCCCTTTCCCTTCGAACTGTCCTGGATGAACTGAAATTCTTGTTTCCATTCGTTTTGGAACTTGCAAGCGTATTTCTTCAACTTGCTCGTCGACGCGTCGCCATGTCCGTAACTTCCTCGTTCTTCTGCTTCATCTCCTTGTTGTGTGCGCAGTTGTGCACTCTACTCTCTAAAAGCCGTAGATGTTATGACGTCATTGGGCAGGCAAGCTGTTTATATTGTGGGAATAAAATGATAAATGATAAATGGGTTATACTTGTATAGCGCTTTTCTACCTTCAAGGTACTCAAAGCGCTTTGACAGTATTTCCACATTTACCCATTCACACACACATTCACACACTGATGGCGGGAGCTGCCATGCAAGGCGCTACCAGCAGCCATCAGAGGCAAAGGGTGAAGTGTCTTGCCCAAGGACACAACGGACGTGACTAGGAAGGTAGAAGGTGGGAATTGAACCCCAGTAACCAGCAACACTCCGATTGCTGGCACAGCCACTCTACCAACTTCGCCACGGGAAAGCGGATGCGAGAACAGGCTGTCCCCACTCAGGTCCGCATTAAGATGGAGGGGGGCGTGGCCTCCAGCTCCGGCTGAATTCCGGGAGTTTGTCGGTTATCGCATACTTGCCAACCCTCCCGTTTTTAGCGGGAGAATCCCGATATTCAGCGCCTCTCCCGACAACCTCCAGACAGAGATTTTCTCCCGTCAAACTCCCGGTATTCAGCCGGAGCTGGAGGCCACGCCCCAAAAAAAAAAAGTCTGCCGCAGCTAACGATTGGACCTGACCAGCCTCCGGGTACAAGTACTGGAGTACCAATTGCTTGCCAGGGAAGATCTTCCCCAGGAAGCAAGGATTGACCGGTTTTGGGCCATGCTAGGGGAGAGATGGAACATTCCACACTCTCGTGCATTTGATGAAAGCACTTTTGTGCCGTGCCACACAGCAATGCATCATCAGAGAGGGTGTTCAGCATGGTTAGAAAAATAGTGACAGAGAATAGAAAGAGGATGGACAATTCAACCCTTAACAAAGCATTGTACTTTCAAGTACAACAATGAGTAGATGAGTGTTGTGTATATATATATATATATATATATATATATATATAATATATATATATATATATATATATTATATATATATATATATATATAATATATATATATATATATATATATATATATATATATATATATATATATATATATATATATATACAGTATATATATATATATATATATATAGCTAGAATTCACTGAAAGTCAAGTATATATATATATATATATATATATATATATATATATATAAATACTTGAGTTGGTGAATTCTAGCTGTAAATATACTCTCCTCTTAACCACGCCCCCACGCCCCCCCCCGCCCCCCCCCCCCCCCCCCCCCCCCCCCCCCCCCCCGCCCCCCGCCCCGACCAAGGCCCCCCCACCTCCCGATATTAGAGGTCTCAAGGTTGGCAAGTATGGGTTATCGGGAGAGGCGCTGAATACCGGGAGTCTCCCGGTAAAACCGGGAGGGTTGGCAAATATGCCTCTGTTATGTAAATCACAAGTAGTCTATGTTTGCTAGCAAGATTAATATGTCAATAAAAATAATCTGGAAATGTGTTTATATTGGTCAAAGTTCCTCTAAACAACAGGAGCACTCTGGTTTTTGCTGAAAAAATGTTTGTCTCCCAAGTTTTGAACTGAACTCGGGGGCTGGTACAGTGTCCTTCCCGGGCCCGATTTGGCCCCCATGCCACTAGTTAAATAGCTTGAGCCTTGAGCGGTCAGACGTCACATCAGTGTATGTCTGGTTACTGTGTAAGAATTGCACAATTCAAATCTCGCACCAAAAAAAAAGCATACAAAGGAAAACATTGAAAGAGTAAAGAGGAAGTACAAAGGAGAAAGCCTCTGTCCACACAACCAAATAATCAATTCTCCACAGTCCCACCCTGATCACACATTTAGGTCAAGCTAAAGACATACAGTTGTGTATTCAAGCAACACACCTTTACGTTGTGGATATTGTCAAAGGACAGCACGGCTATGAGTTTGGAAGTAAAAAGCTTTGTCTGGGTAAAGTCATTGCATGTGGTTCACAGATGGAGACTAAATTAAACATGTAAAGAAAGCGGCACATAGGTTCTAGATGTTTGTGAAAGTGCTCACATGTGCACTTCGGAAGTTCTGTGTGGGCGAGACTATGGAGCAGAAATTCTGGTCTAGCAAGTCGGTAGAGTTAAACCGGCAGGGCTGCGCGTCTCTCTATGTATTATAATGTTCTAGTTCCATGATTGTAGATGCACAAGGGGGTGTCAAATGTTTGTGTAAATGTTAGTAAACACAAGTTCATTTTTGTCTATGTTGATTTCCCTGAACAAATCATATCATTGCACTAACAGCAACCATGGTTCTCTTTTTTAACTTGGACTGTAATGTTAATTAATCTGTCAACATCCTGTTTCACAATATAAATGTAGATAAGTGAATACAAGATTCTCTCATACTGATATTTTTCTTTCACTTCCTGGTGAAGTAAAAGTCCAAACCATTCAACCACTGGTAACAAACTGAAGCTTTGGCTCACACTTTAAAAGTCTTTGTTAGTTTGCAAAAGCTTGTATGACCTGATTGTGTGGGACAAAGCTTCACTTGGGGAAAGCAGAAAGTCCTGCAGCAGAATTGTATAAGATCTCTTGATTAGGTTAAGAGCCTCTTAAAAGTGGAGAAAGATATGTCCGTCTCCCTGTTTGCTGTGATGGACTGGACTGCCTTTCAATCATCAACGGTATAGGTCAATTGTTTCAATTTGTCTGAAAAATATATATACAGTATATGTGTATATATTTTTACAGAGAAAACAATAAATCTATAATGATGCAAAAGTAGTTTACAGTAACATTCTTAACTGTCATAATCGTCTAAGAAAAAGTTAACCACTGTTTATATTACCACTTAAATAAAAACAACTTCACAAATTTGGGTTTAATGCATCTTATTAAATTTGATGCTTGTCAAACAAACGTAAAAAGAAGTTCATAACAGTAAAAGTTAACTTCTGAGTGTGTTCAATAATATTACATAAAGAGGAACAGCAAAGCACTCGGCGTTACCTAAGGAATACTATCACAAAAGAACCCTGCAGACTTTCACAACTTCGAATGCGTGCACCTGAGGTTTTGTGGGTTACAAGTCTAATATTTCCGGAAAATGTTGACAGAATTTGTGCAATTTCAGGGATATTCGACTTTACAGGTAATATAATGTTTTATTATATGAGTCAGGGAATGCGCAATACCGGTGATATTTGATGTAAAATGATCACGAATAATCCAGCAAATTTGACAGCAACAAGCAGACAAACGCATCCTCAACGCCATGTAGCATTTACACAGCTAACATCCCTCCACAGTGCAAAGCCACTTCTAAGTCAACAATCCTCGCCTCAATGGCAGCAAATAAACCAAGTTTCTTAAAAGTGTCATTATCACTGGAGGACAACGAAAAGCTAACTATGCTGTAAAGCAGGGGTTCCCAACCTTTTTTGCACCACGGACACATGTGTCAGATAAATACAGCAAAAATAAGTGCATGGAAAATACAACTTACTATAACGCTGAATTAGTGGAAACCCTGTGTCTGGTTCTTTCCATTGAGATCCCCAGCAGGTTGGTGGTATTATACACAATCAACCTGCTGGAGACTGCTGATGGAAATCAGCCTTCAGCTACAATATGCCACATTTATATCTTATATGTTTGTTAATGTGCATTGTATCATGCCACTAATTACAACAAATATAACGAATGGCAACTTCATATGAGGAGTTTTATTTTACATTTATTAAAAAAAAGCTTATTGGTGTGTCTAGTAGGACAGACAAAACTTAAGTCAGAGAAAATGCAGTCGTTTATAAATTATTTAATGTTTCTGCGTGGCCCGGTAGACAATGCGTCACGGACCGGTACCATTAGGAACCCCTGCAAAGGATATGCTAACTACTAACAGAATGTATACAATGTATACAAAGGTGGTTGGATCAATACAAATATTGATAGTAACAATACCAAGTATAGAGACATCAAATCTTATTTCGTTTTTGTTATTGTTAACAAACTCAGGAAATAGGTCCCTGTACACAAGAGGACTTTAAGAGCAAAAAAAAACCTAAGGATTTTAATCACAGCCAATAATAGGACGTTTTTTAAATATGAATTGACATTGTTACACCGCCATCCTGTGTTTTTGTCTGATTTAGGGTAGTACAGTATACCTGTACTAATAAAGCAATGAAGTAATTAAAAACAGTACTATATTGCTTCTGAAAAATATGGGTAGTTTTGTCCTTTTTTCCGGACATGACGGCACACCGTCGTCACATTGCTGGTAAAACGAACAGATGTGCATGTTAGACAACACACACGCTCAGGGTATTTAGAAGCAGAAACCTGTGGAGACAAAAAAGGGAGAATGGACGCATTTTGGTTTAAAAACCAATAATAGAAAAGAAGCTACTGAAGCGGCGCTCTGCAAGAGGTGCCTAAAACATAGCTAGCTAGCGGCTAACGTCAATCCGCAGTCGGCAGCGTTTTAGCTACCACTACCATTACCACTATCACCAATCCTCGCTGTCATGGCGACAAATAAAGTAAGTTTTTTTTTAAGTATCATCCCTGCAGGACGAGGGGTAGCTAAACATGCTTCACTACACACCGTAGAAAGATTTAATAGCAACAGCAAGCTAGCACTCCTGAATGTAAACAAATGCCATGGGTGGGTCTCCAAAGACATTAACTGTGATGATACCAAGTACAAGACTCATAAATAGCTGATACTACAATGACTACATCAAGTGCCTTTATTATCACAAAACCTTTTTTAAATTGTGTTATTTATATCATCCATCCATTTTCTACCGCTTATTCCCTTCGGGGTCGCGGGGGGCGCTGGAGCCTATCTCAGCTGCAATCGGGCGGAAGGCGGGGTACACCCTGGACAAGTCGCCACCTCATCGCAGGGCCAACACAGATAGACAGACAACATTCCCACTCACATTCACACACTAGGGCCAATTTAGTGTTGCCAATCAACCTATCCCCAGGTGCATGTCTTTGGAGGTGGGAGGAAGCCGGAGTACCCGGAGGGAACCCACGCAGTCACGGGGAGAACATGCAAACTCCACACAGAAAGATCCCGAGGCCGGGATTGAACTCACGACTACTCAGGACCTTCGTATTGTGAGGCAGATGCACTAACCCCTCTTCCACCGTGTTATTTATAAACCCAGGAAAAATGTCCCTGGATACAGGAGAACTTTAATATTGGCCAATGTATGATCCTATAACTAACTACTTGTTATAGGATTGATACCAGGATTTGTAGTTTTAGCTAAAACGTATGTAAAGTAATAGAAGAATAAGTGCTTATTACATTTGAACAGAAGTGTGGATGGAACATGTTAAAACAAAAAGTAAGCCAATATTAACAGTGAATGAACAAGTAGATTAATACCCAATTTTCTACAGCTGGTCCCTCATAATTTTGACAAAATAATACAATCAGAAATTACACAATATGTTACTGCATAGATAGGCAGCCAAATTAGGAGCGTTTGTTTGCTTGCCTACTACTAAAAGAGAAGTTGTCTTGTATGTTAACTATATTATTTAATGCCAAAATTCTTCTTTGATTTTCAAATGATGAAATTTGTTTGTGGTTCTCTTTATTTTGAAAAGTATCAAAATACATTTTGGTACTAGTACCAAAATATTGGTATCGGCAACCGTAGTCTGATTATAATTATGATAAAAATGTAGTCATTCAATGACATTTAAAATTGTAAGTATCAGCATTTGTATGATCAATACTGCCACTGTAACTACTTTGTATTGGATTGTAGTATTGTCCAAAACTAGTGTCCAGACAACAGAAGAACAAGTGCCTATTACATTTTAACAGAAGTGTAGATAGAACCAGAAAGTAACCAGATAATAACAATAAATTAATATGTACCAGTAGATTAATAATAGTCTTGACAAAATAACAAAACGGAAATTACGGAATATGTTACCGCGTATTTCAACAGCCAAATTAGCCGCGCGTGTAACCCATTTTGAAATGGTTTTATTCTAATTTACATACTATCTAATATATTGTGATATATATCGTTATCGTAGGAGACTGCAATATATACCGTGATACAGATTTTAGGCCATATTGCCCATCCCTGGTGTGAATTATTACCTGTGTTAAATTATATTGTTTTTTTCTAAGACTGCGTGAATTACGTTATCATGCAAAATAATTGTGACTAGACATCAAATTAAAATTGTTCAGTTTCTGCAAATACCACTCAGAGGTACTTTATCCTGAAACTGTGCCCCCGAGGGGTGGAAATGAGCATTGAGAACTCAACAGCAACTATCAATACTGAGCTTGACAAAGGTGAAGTGTGAGACGGTTGGAGCGCAGGGTGTGCCTGTCTCACCTGTCTGGATGTACCTGAACAAAAACTGTTGCTTTGAATTTGATATACAACTGACAGAATTCCACAGCTGAGTCGTATAGACGTGTCGGAACTCGTCAGCGAGGTCAACCGGTATAGTAACTCAGGGCATGCTCACACTGGGCCATTTGAACTGTGCCGTCCTTTGACATCAGCCAAACAAAAAGGACTTTAGGTGACTAAGTGTGAGGGCACCCTCACTCATATTAACACATCCCTACTCATGAAAGATTATTTGTAAACAAACAAAACTGAATAGTGGTTTTATGTGTATGCATAATATTCTGGTAGTATCTTCTTGTGTGAGGAACTATTCTTTTTACAAAAAAGCAGAACTGTCTGTTCACTACTCCTTTTCGAACATGTTGAAAAGAGAAACTGGAAATTGTGATGTATCATGTTGTATGCTTGCATGTTCGAAATAAACTCAAACTCAACTCAACTCAACTAAGTGTTCAAGTCTTGTAATTAGTCAATAGTCTGATATACTGTATACTTTTTTTCTTGTAACCATTAAACCTGTACATTTGTACGATATGCTGTGTGGGCCAGTGGAAACCAGTAGTAGGTTTTCAAGGCCCCAAGGCCGTACTACGGACACCAACGGATTCTACATTCAGGTACATTTAAAACACGTTGTTGTTGTCCACATAATATATTTGATTGACATTTTTGAAGACAAAAGTTTTTGTTTACATCAGTGAGTTGGACACGGTCCTGAGTAACAAACCAATAAAATAATGGACAGTACAAAAATTAAAAGCAAGGTATAGTACCGAGACTGACAGACTGAAATTGATCCGTATGAGCACATCAACTAGACAAGCAACTAAATTGTCCAAAGCCGAGCTTGTCCTCATTGACAAGTCAGATTTTTTATACTGGTGAAGAATTTTGGAATGCGAAGTCTGTAAAGGCTAATGGACAAACCAACTTCAGGTGGCTGCAAGACCATGTTTCCATCGGAATGAGAAAACCGTTGTCATTTCCAAGGTATGTAAACAACAAGCTTTGACAAAACACTAGTGATGGAGATAAAGCTTCATGAGGCATTGAACCACTTGAGCCAATTGGTTTGAGAATTTCTGGAAGCTTCAAACAAAAAGGACTTTAGGTGACTAAGTGTGAGGGCACCCTCACTCATATTAACACATCCCTACTCATGAAAGACATCACATGCTGGCCAAATGCATAATTACAAACAGCTGTATCTCAACCACATAATGTGTGATGTATAGAATTGTTGCGTCCGTTATGGCTCTTCTAAAATGACAATGAATCACAATAAATGTTTGACCGCAGGGTTTTGCTGGTTAAATTAACAAAATATAATAAAATGTGTTTTATGTATTACATATGCATATGCATTGTGTGTTTGTATTTAGCCAGCATGGTAGTATTATATGATAGGGCAGGTTGTATAATGTTTTTCTGTCACCTTGAGGTAATGGAAAAAAGAGGAAGATGACAATATAATGTAACTTGGACAATGATGTACAGAACAGAGGAGATTTTATTCTTTTTTTTTTTTGTGGTTTTAAGCCATTCTTTTTTTTTCTTCAATCAATCAATCAATGTTTATTTATATAGCCCTAAATCACAAGTGTCTCAAAGGGCTGTACAAGCCACAACGACATCCTCGGTACAGAGCCCACATACGGGCAAGGAAAACTCACCCCAGTGGGACGTCAATGTGGATGACTATGAGAAACCATGGAGAGGACTGCATATGTGGGTAACCCCCCTCTAGGGGAGACCGAAAGCAATGGATGTCGAGTGGGTCTGACATAATATTGTGAAAGTCCAACACATCAGCGAAAGTCCAGTCCATAGTGGGGCCAGCAGGAACCATCCCGAGTGGAGACGGGTCAGCAGCGTAGAGATGTCCCCATCTGATGGACAGGCTAGCGGTCACCCCGGGTTGGGAGCAGAGTAGAAAAGAAAAGAAAAGAAACGGCAGATCAACTGGTCTAAAAAGGGAGTCTATTTAAAGGCTAGAGTATACAAATGAGTTTTAAGATGAGACTTAAATGCTTCTACTGAGGTAGCATCTCTAACTTTTACCGGGAGGGCATTCCATAGTATTGGAGCCCGAATAGAAAACGCTCTATAGCCCGCAGACTTTTTTTGGGCTCTGGGAATCACTAATAAGCCGGAGTTCTTTGAACGCAGATTTCTTGCAGGGACATATGGTACAATACAATCGGCAAGATAGGCTGGAGCTTGACCGTGTAGTATTTTATACGTAAGTAGTAAAACTTTAAAGTCGCATCTTAGGTGCACAGGAAGCCAGTGCAAGTGAGCCAGTATAGGCGTAATATAATCAAACTTTCTTGTTTTTGTCAAAAGTCTAGCAGCCGCATTTTGTACCATCTGTAATCTTTTAATGCTAGGCATAGGGAGGCCCGAAAATAAAACGTTACAGTAATCGAGACGAGATGTAACGAACGCATGGATAATGATCTCAGCATCGCTTGTGGACAAAATGGGACGTATTTTAGCGATATTACGGAGATGAAAGAAGGCCGTTTTAGTTACACTCTTAATGTGCGACTCAAACGAGAGAGTTGGGTCGAAGATAATACCCAGATTCTTTACCGAGTCGCCTTGTTTAATTGTTTGGTTGTCAAATGTTAAGGTGGTATTATTAAATAGATGTCGGTGTTGAGCAGGACCGATAATCAGCATTTCTGTTTTCTTAGCGTTGAGTTGCAAAAAGTTAGCGGACATCCATTGTTTAATTTCATTAAGACACGCCTCCAGCTGACTACAATCCGGCGTGTTGGTCAGCTTTAGGGGCATGTAAAGTTGGGTGTCATCAGCATAACAATGAAATCTAACACCGTATTTGCGTATGATGTCACCTAGCGGCAGCATGTAAATACTAAAGAGTGCAGGGCCAAGAACCGAACCCTGGGGAACTCCGCACGTTACCTTAACATAGTCCGAGGTCACATTGTTATGGGAGACACACTGCATCCTGTCAGTAAGATAAGAGTTAAACCAAGACAAGGCTAAGTCTGTCATCCAAATACGCGTTTTGATACGCTCTAATAAAATATTATGATCAACCGTATCGAAAGCGGCGCTAAGATCAAGAAGCAGCAACATAGATGAAGCATCAGAATCCATCGTTAGCAATAGATCATTAGTCATTTTTGCGAGGGCTGTCTCCGTA
Source organism: Entelurus aequoreus (assembly GCF_033978785.1). Classification (NCBI taxonomy): domain Eukaryota; kingdom Metazoa; phylum Chordata; class Actinopteri; order Syngnathiformes; family Syngnathidae; genus Entelurus; species Entelurus aequoreus. The sequence goes on along the minus strand of NC_084733.1, from coordinate 45,814,461 downwards.
GAGTGATTTGCCCTGAAACCGGACTGAAAAGGTTCACAGAGATTGTTAGACGCTAAGTGTTCATTTAGCTGCTGTGCTACAATTTTTTCGAGGATTTTCGAGATAAACGGAAGGTGGGACACCGGCCGGTAGTTTACCAGGAGATCAGGATCGAGGTTAGGTCTTTTGAGTAGAGGATGAATAACCGCTTTTTTGAATGCTAGGGGAACAGTGCCAGAGGAAATTGATAAGTTTATAATATTTAACACTGATGGACCTAGTAATACAAAAAGCTCCTTGATAAGTTTCCCAGGAATTGGGTCAAGTAAACATGTTGTTTGTTTTGTCCCATTTACACATTTTGACAATTCCTCCAATGTTATTTCATCAAAGAGAGAGAAACTATTTTGGAGGGCGGTATCCGTCGTATATACAGTCATATCTGTGTTAATAGAACCCAGTTGTAGCTGAGATGCATTGTCTTTAATCTCTTTTCTAATGACTTCAATTTTCTTATTAAAGAAATTCATAAAGTCATCTGCTGAGTGGGTGGAGCTACTGGGAGGAGTCCCTTGTTGGGTTAGCGATGCTACTGTACTAAACAGAAATTTAGGATCATTTTTGTTGAGGTGGATGAGATTTGAGTAATATTTAGCTTTAGCTGAGGTAAGCATGCGTTTATAAGTTATTAAACTATCACACCATGCTTGATGGAAAACCTCAAGTTTAGTCGCACGCCATTTGCGTTCCAGCTTTCTACTTGATCATTTCTGGGCTTTAGTTTCTTCTGTAAACCATGGGGTACGCCTTTTAGGGGCCCTTTTTAGCTTTAGCGGTGCTACAATATCAATGGTGTCGCGCAGGACGTCATTAAAGTTGTTAGTGAGGTTATCAATAGAGCCCACATAATTTGGGAATGGTGCCATTACCGAAGGCAGTAGGTCAGTAAGAGTCGTCGTTGTGGCAGCATTAATGTTGCGGCTGCTATAGTAGTTATTATTATTATTATTAGTTTGTTGACAATGAGTCAGAACTTCGAATTTTATAAGGTAATGATCGGACATTACTTTAGTGTACGGGAGTATCGTAACTTTAGAGATGGTGACACCCCTGACAAGCACTAGATCTATCGTATTACCGTTGCGATGCGTGGGTTCATGTATTATTTGTGTAAGACCACAGCTATCAATTATAGTCTGGAGCGCCACACATGGAGGGTCCGATGGGGTATTCATATGGATATTAAAGTCCCCCATTATGATTATATTGTCGGCGTGCGTCACTAGATCAGCAACAAACTCTGAGAATTCACTGATGAAGTCCGAATAGGGCCCAGGGGGGCGGTAGATAACAGCCAGGTGGAGAGGCAGCGGTGTGACAAACCTCAAAGTGAGCACCTCAAACGAGTTATATTTATTATTTAGGTTAGGTGTAAGATTATAGTTTTCATTGTATATTAGTGCGACACCCCCTCCCCTTTTAAGAGGTCGGGCAACATGTGTATTGGTATAGCCAGGAGGAGATGCCTCATTTAGCGCAAAAAAATCGTCTGGTTTGAGCCAGGTCTCGGCGAGACCAACGACGTCAAGTTTGTTATCTCCAATGACTTCATTAACTAATAACGTTTTGGAAGATAATGATCTTATGTTTAAAAAGCCCATACTATAAGTAGTGGGCTGTTTTGAGGATTGTTTGTTGAAATTATCCGAAGTAGCAATATTAATAATGTTGTTTTTATTATGCGTATTGCACTTTAAATAGTTTCGACCATATCTAGGAATTGATACGACGGGGATATTCAGATTGTTTGCTTGATGTTGCGATAAACTGAACGCATCATAGTTAGCTACATCAGTACAATGTATGTCTGCCTCTGACACGGTCACAAAAGAAAAAACATTATGTGAGTTGTGTTTTATTCTAAGAGAATTGCTATGTGTGCAGGGATTATCCAGCCTGACGCCGGCTAGTTCTAGTTTAAATGGCTTCTTACCCGGAGACTCCACGCTTCTTTGGTTAGCTTTTCTCTTTGTTGTTAGCCCCGCTCGGCAACCCCGCTTCTGCTTCCGCTCGCACCGCTTATGTCGTCTCCATCAGGGCGGGCCCGTGGCATAGGCCGTATAGGCAAATGCTAAGGGCGCCGTCCATCAGGGGGGCGCCACGCCAGTGCCACAAATGTTGGAGGAAAAAAAAAAAAAAAAGAAAAAAAAAGTTGGTACTATTATTTCTAAATACATAAAATAATCCCACGTTAATTAAAATGCAAAGTAAAGTGTATTTAATAGAAATATTATTTGTTACAACATTACGCCCCCCCTCCCGTATTATGACTCTTTTTGGACGTCACCACATAAAAAAAATCAACTCAAGGTGTCAAAACGGCCAAAACTGTCAGGTGCCCAGGGGAGAAAAGAAGGGGAGAAACGAGAAAAAGACAGAGGTAGCAGGTAGGTAACGTTAGCCTACATGAAATTATTTGTCTGTTACAGAATGTGATAGTAACCTGTATTTTTAGCATTAAGCTAATGTTACATGATTCGGCAATTGCTAATCAATAAATAGCTAGTTCTGTTTTAACGTCGGGTTAATATTGTGGAGGGGGTTAAATTGTTATGGAAAATAATAATGTAACGTTAGGTAATTACAGTACTCCCTGGTGTACAGTAATGTGTAAGTCATTCTAGTTAATGCAATATTAAAAAGCACAAATAGAGAACTCTGTAGGATCCCCCTTTTTTGTAATATAGTTGTTAAAGTCATACTGGTTTGATATCTTGTTTTGTGCAGTGCCTTATTTGTATTGTATTTTTAATTTATTTTATGCAACTTGTTGACACGTTTTATTTTGTGTTTATGTATGTAAAAAATATTGAATTTCATATATTCATTTTTTGTATTCATTTATTTATCCATATTTTTTTAAATCTTGTTAACTATTCTGATTGTTAATTTGCTTTCTTTAAGTAAAAAAAAAGGTCAAAGACAAAGCTATTCGGTTTCTTGTGAGGGGGGCGCCACCTAAAATCTTGCCTAGGGCGCCAGATTGGTTAGGGCCGGGCCTGGTCTTCATTGGCGGTCACCGCTAGCACTTGACTCCGCTGCTACAAAGGCCGCTCGATGTAGCCCACGAAGTATTCCCATGCTAGCGAGGAGGTCCACCGTACATGCATCTTTCAGTCTATAACGACCCGATCCATCCACATCCAGAATTGTCTGTCGGTCGTATGTGATCACAGAGTGTTCATGCTTTGAGCCAGCCATGAAATTGACAGAAATGACGGGTGTTTTTTGCCAAATCGCTCTACACTCCCAAGAGCGTTAGCATAGCCGCAGCAAACCCATGCGCCGCCATTTTGCTTCTTGACAAAACACTCTTTCATCCAGCTATTGATTTCTGTTGGCTGGTTAAAAAAGAATAAATACAGAATGCGCTACTTAATTACACGTAATGTGTAAAGTGATAAACACATTCGAGAAGTGACTTGGCCGAGAATCGAACCCATGTCATGTGGCATAACAAGTGTACACCATTACAACACCTATGGTCTGCTGAAGAACTTAATACAGGTTAGCTATTTAATATTTAAAGCCATAAAACCGTTTGGATTAAGTTTGCCGTCATTGTTTGATTCCATTGGAATTTTAAAAACTATTTTTATTCTCTATCCAGATTCTGAACTGACCATAACTCTGAAATGCCTACATTTTCAATGGAGCTTGGGCAATTTATGAGTTGTCGAATCTTCTGACAAAATCTGTACCGCGTCCCGAAGCAGTCACGTTGTGTTGCCTGGCAGCGAGGCTGCACACATCATCATTTCCGGCTCCTCCCCTACATGAAGCAAGCCTCGATATGCAATTCTTGGAAACGCCCCCTCCAGTACTCAACACATCCCTCGAAGCAAAAACACATTTCAGATACCCGCAAAGCCCACAATGCATTACGTTTTTTTCTATTTCGCTAGGTCACTTTTTCGAGCCCCTATTATGGTGTGAAGTTTTGTGAAAGCATCTGCACATAATCACGTCCTTTAAATAAACATAAGTTGGCTCATTAAACAGTAACAAGCATGCAAACCCACTAATTCCATAGGTCAGAGTAACAAATAATCTAATAAAAGGCAGTAAAGTGGAGGTTAAAGACACCCGGTCCAATAATATAACATTCTTGTAGACATTTTTACAAGAAACAAGGGCAACATCTGCGCCATCTATGTAGTATGGTGAATTGAGGTGGATAAAAGTAGAGGTCCACACCCATCAGGCTGTTCTTAACATACCAAAAGTGCAGTATATGTGGCAGCCCAGGTGCCAAATCCGTCCGAAGAATGACACCATACCGGCCCTCTAGTTCAGTTCACAACTTGGGAGACAAACATTTTTGCAGCAATTCCTAATAAAACAGGGCTCCTGTTGTATAGAAGAAATTGGACCACAATAAACACATTGGCAGATCCTTACACTGACATTTTAACCTTACTAGCAAACATGGAACATCGAGGTCCAAACTTGTAATTTAAATAACTGAGACGTTCCTAAAGGCACCCCTTTAAGTCCTCTCCATTTTGGCAGTTTGTTTTTTTATCCGATTTATGTAATCAAGGTGTTGCTGTAGCTTGTTGACTTCAGATGTAGTCAGAAGTAATTTGTTCGACTGTTTCAGTGATATTAGTAGTTCCATTCTAGGTCCTCTTTTTTTCATCATTTGGGCTATTCAACTGGTGGCACGCGAGCTCATTTAAAAACACTTTCAGATTTAGATTCTTCAAAACGCTAGTGTCATAGAGATAATCTTTGACTAGCTTTCTGGCAGAAGATCCTTAAAAACAGCACAGTGCTCCTGTAACTTTGACAAAATATGCCTGCAGAAAGAGACTCCAGGCCTATAAACACAACACTACACCCTGAACAATGGCCATATGCACACACACAGCCCACCCCCCATCGCACGCCTTCGCCTCACCCCACATGGTATGATGGAACACGAAGCAGTGGCCTAGTGGCTGGCAGCTTCGGGCCGGATGCCCGCCCCCTTACCCCTTATTGCAATTCTCGAGTTGTATGTTGTAATATGTATATGTACTTTGCTATCAAGTTTTTTTTCTCACTTTTTTACACTAGACTGGGCCCCCATCAATAGGAGCCCAGTCTGAAATCAACTTTTTTTACTCATCCTCCCCAAGTGTCTACCTTTTTCCCACCTTCTAGGGGGCGCCGTGCCTGGCGACTCATCAGCATTCCTGTTTGTCTAATCTTGAACAGATTTGTGCTGCAAACAAAATGTTGGTATACTTGTGCATGCAATGACAATTAAGATCATTCCATTCTGGTGCAGGGGGGTGGCTGATGTTGTGACTGGTGGCAGCGCGCGCGCGTGGTGGTTGTCGGGGCTGACAAACTGTGTATATGTATGTGTATGTGTGTGTGTGTATGTATGTATGTATGTATGTATGTATATATATGTGTATGTGTATGCATGTGTATGTGTGTGTATGTGTACATGTGTATGTTTATGTGTATGTATATATATATGTATGTATATTTCTGGGGGTACGTTCTGGGCCTGCCTGTCGGGTGGGGGTCGGCGCCTCAGGCTACTGCATCCGGACTGCGTGTCTGGAGCTCCTGGGTCCCGCCGTCCATCCCTTCCGGGTGCCCGTCTTGGTTGGGGCCTGCTGGGTCTGGTCCCTGCGTCTACTGTGGTGGCTTGGTGCTGCAGGGTATTCCGAGGTGCTGCGAGTCGGCCAGTTGTTGGGGTAGCGACCTTGTGTGTCAGCATGTCTGTGATCTTCTTTTAATTCTTTTTTTATTTATTTTATTATTATTTTTTTATATAAATAGATTTAATTATTTATTTATTTATTTTTTCCTTTTTTTTTTAATTTTTTTTATTATATTTTATTAATATTATTATTATTATTATTATGTATTTATTTATTTTATTTATTTATTCCCCTACCTCAGGGGGGGACTCGGCGGGGCGGTTGCTGGTTGTTCCATCTCCATCGTTGGGGTCCCTGCGGGTGGGGTGGGTGGTTCCTGTGGTCCCGTGCTGGGTGGTCCTGTGGCGGCCGGCTTGGGTGGGGTGGCCGTGGGCTGGCCTCGCCGCGCTCTCCGGGGGTGGGGCTCGTGGGGGCCCTGTTGCCGGTGGGGCGGGGGCGGTCTTCCCGTCCGGTTGCGGGGGGTCTCCGGGCCCCTCGGGCGGGGCGTCCCGCCTTTCTGTCCGTGTGGGGTGTGGTCTCTCGCTGGCTTGGGGTCTGGCTTCCCCCTGTTTTTCTCGTGCCTTGTCCTCTGCCGGGTGCGTCTGTCTGCGGCCTGCTGCTGGCCCTTGTGGGCGGCACGGTGGGCCAGGCTCTGGGGTTCCTGTCGCTGTCCGGCTTGGCTGCGTGGGGGCGGTGGCCCCTGGTTCCCTGGGCACCACACCTACTGTTTGTGGGATGGGCTCTCGGGGAGGCTGGGGCCGTACTCTGGCTCCCGCACACACTGGGAGTCAAATGTATTGTACATGCAAATTCACATATACTCACACACATACATACAGACATACATAGGTACCTACGCTCCCACATACATATACAAATAAATACAGTACATATTCACACACTCAAAGTTCGTACATTCACACGCACATTCATTATACAAACATACTGTATACACATACTGTACATATACATTCACTGTAAAAACATACATATACACATACTGTACATATACATTCACTGTACAAACACACACATACACATACTACACATACATTCACTGTACAAACACACACATACATATACTGTACATATACATTCACTGTACAAACACACATTTACACGTACTGTACATATACATTCACTGTTCAAACACACATACTGTATACACATACTGTACATATACATTCGCTGTACACACATATACACATACTGTACATATACATTCAATGTACAAGCACACATACACATACTGTACATATACAAGTACATATGCACACATACACTCATGCACATAATCACGTTTCATCAAACATATATTAACGTTGTTGCCCTAGGGTAAACTGGGTATAACACATGGCACACTGACAAAGTTTAACCTATAGTTACTATAACAATCTACAAGGTTAAGGTTGCTTCTCTTTCTTCCCCTCCATTTTTCTGCATTCTTTCGTATCTCAAGTTATCATTACGTATATGTATTGTTGCATTTGAACAATTGTGTTGTTGATAATAAAGGTAAAGTACTGGTATTGTTTATTATCAATAGCACTATTTCTATTGGTATTCATATTGCTCCATTTTTAGTGTAATAATGCTCATTGTCATTTCTGTATTTTTTTAAAATTTTTTCGCTAACTGCTTATTTGCTATTACTTTTACCATCATATTTGTACATGTCGTATTTGCTGATGTTGCTCTGTTGTTGTTGTTGTTGTTGTGTTTGCTGTTGTTGTTTTTATCTCTCTGTCTAATCCCCCTCTTGTCCCCACAATTCCCCCCTCTGTCTTCTTTTTTCTCTCTTTCTATCCCCTCCTGCTCTGGCCCGGCTGCACCAAATGATAATATAAATACATTTAATAAAGTCAAAATACAAGTAAGGCAACAAGAGAAGTATCCTACACTTCTCTTTTGTAAAGTAAATCTGAACAGCCGATATGGGCATCTACATCTGCTGTATGATTTGCCCGAGAAGCTGGGCAGGACATTATTAAAAAAAAAAAAAGAAAAAAAAAAGATCATTCCATTCCGATCATTCCATTTTATTCCAATTCAAAATGAATAGACCAAAATCAAATGTCTGCTGCAGAGGACGCTGATTCTGCGCAAAATACAAAATAAGATTGAAGGGAGAAGTTCAGCCCCCACGTCTTTAGCTTTCTGTAAATGTGGCCCACAAAACAACTGACCTGAATATCCCTGGTGTAACACGTGTGTAGGCTAGATGAGAGTGCATCAAGTGCCCAGCATGCAGCAGCCGCTGCAGAGAGAAGGATCCTGCGCGATATCACGCAAGTCTCAAGGACAAGCGGCGTCTAACCTCATGCAGGCCAGCAGCTGGCCAACGCTCATCTTTTACGCGGCATGCACCTTGGCAGGAAGCGGCACTAAACCAGGCAGTTGGTTATTATTTTGTATTTAATAATCTTTCTAAGATCTGCCCCTTATTAGAATCAGATTTGTTATAGATGTGGGATGCACATTTTGAATAGCGTTGTCAAAAAACCGATGTATTAAAGATGTGAGATACACATTTTGGGCCTTATTTACAAAAGGTTTGCGTGTACTAAAACACGTGCAAACAGCAAATAGCACCAAAATCTGATCTACTAAATGTCTGCAAAGTGGATTGTGTCTGTCAGGTGAGCAGAATAAGGCATGCAATCCATTTTTCGTCTCTGTCTTCATTAGCATGCAAAACATAGTCTGATAATCAAAACGGCCACAACACTGGGAGAAGAAAATGCAAATATGATTATTTAGCAAGCGCAATTTGATTTATCAACACTCATTACCGTTTTGCAAGCACTATTTTGCGTTTTATTTAGCATGTGTGGGAAGTATGTGCAGGGCAGCACGGTGGGAGAGGGGTTAGTGCATCTGCCTCACAATACGAAGGTCCTGAGTAGTCTTGGGTTCAATACCAGGCTCGGGATCTTTCTGTGTGGAGTTTGCATGTTCTCCCCGTGACTGCGTGGGTTCCCTCCGTGTACTCCGGCTTCCTCCCACCTCCAAAGACATGCACCTGGGGATAGGTTGATTGGCAACACTAAATTGGCCCTAGTGTGTGAATGTGAGTGTGAATGTTGTCTGTCTATCTGTGTTGGCCCTGCGTTGAGGTGGCGACTTGTCCAGGGTGTACCCTGCCTTCCGCCCGATTGTAGCTGAGATAGGCTCCAGCGCCCCCCGCGACTCCGAAGGGAATAAGCGGTAGTAAATGGATGGATGGATGGGAAGTACGTGCAAACACAGTTCCATACACAGCTGCAGGATCAGTTCTTGCGCTGCACAGGCAGACGATGGACAGACAAGAAGCCTCCGTTTTACGTTTGGCAACATTTTGGACTAACAGTAATAAAAATATTAAACATGTCGTCTATTCAGCATTTTAATTTTAAAATTTTATTGCTGCCCAATGATTAAAACAAATTCAACTGAGGCGTTTGGGTGTCTGCTGACATTATTTTTTAAATGTTTTTTTATTTAGGAAATACACTACTGTAACATAACTCCTACATGAAAAGACATCTTTCATTATGCATTTTCTTACAATAGTCATTCCAGAAGCAGATATGCGCCAGTGATGCGATACACAGCTTTGTGCACAGAATTAAGTGGCACTGTGCATGTTTCTGTTGTTTAGATTGCTATTCAGAAAAGGTGTTACAGATTACAGATGTGTGCTGCTGGTTCAACTCATGTAGGCAGGAGCATGGTAACGTGAATATGCAGAAAATTATCATCTCTGTTGTAAAAGCCTCATATGCACACAAAAGCCTAAATTTTAATAAAGCGGTCTGCACCACTTTTCAATTGCACACGGTGTTAGGAGATCAAATGCAACATGCCCACTAATAGTAAATAGGTTATACTTGTATAGTGCTTTTCTACCTTCAAGGTACTCAAAACGCTTTGACACTATTTCCACATTCACCCATTCACACACACATTCACACACTGATGGTGGGAGCTGCCATGCAAGGCGCTAACCAGCAGCCATCAGGAGCAAGGGTGAAGTGTCTTGCTCAAGGACACAACGGACATGACTAGGATGGTAGAAGGTGGGGATTGAACCCCAGTAACCACCAACCCTACGATTGCTGGCACGGCCACTCTACCAACTTCGCCACGCCGCCCCAGGATACACTTTTTTTTTTTTTTACAAACTGTTTAGCGCAAAGTATTTGAATCTTAGGAAATCAGGCCTTTTGACTACTGACAAATTATTTTTTTTAAATCAGATTAATCACAGGGTCGCTATGAATTTATTATGATTAATTTTTGTCTCTATTAATCTTGTTTAATTTTGCAAGGGCAAAGAGACTCCAGAAAGAAGGGAATATAAAAGCACTTAATGTGTTTATCAAACAACCTTTAACATATTGTTCATGTACACAAAAAAAGTGTCTGTCTTTCTAAACAAACATGTATACACTTGTGGACAAGTTACTCATTTTGATTTATTAATGTGGTATTTTTTGCACTCACATTTCCCATCGAGGGGGCCAACTTTAACTTATTGTATATAGTGATTCTGCAGCTTGTCACAACCGCATCAACTGCCCAATTGTAAATGCGCAACAGTAACACTACTGTAGCTGAGAGGTCTACAACCCTTTTACCCCAGAGAGCTACTTTTACAAAATTAAAATGGCCGCGAACTACACTCGCGTTTGTAAAGTTTATTTTCATAGCTTATTTCAACCCAAACAAAGGGAAACAATTTGTTTTTGCCAGGGCATTGACAAAATGTTGGTATCCACAACTTTCCTCCATCCATTTGATACCGCTTGTCCCTTTCAGGGTTGCGGAGGGTGCTGTAGCCTATCTCAGCTGCATTTGGGCGGTAGGCGGGGTACACCCTGGACAAGTCGCCATCTCATTGCAGGGCTAACACAGATAGACAGACAACATTCACACTCACATTCACACAATAGGGCCAATTTAGTGTTGCCAATCAACTTATCCCCAGGTGCATGTCTTTGGAGGTGGGAGGAAGCCGGAGTATCCGGAGGGAACCCACGCAGTCACGGAGAGAACATGCAAACTCCACACAAAAAGTTCCCCAACCCAGGATCAAACCCAGAACCTTTGTATTGTGAGGCACACGCACTAACCCATGTACCACCGTGTTGCCTAACTATTATTTTGTTTTAAAATATCAACAAAAAATGTGTTCAGCTGCCTCTTGCATCTCAGCATACAGTTATGTGTAATGTAGGTTTTTAAGCACTATTTTTAAGTATACTTTGACGTGAAGAAAGGATCTTGTGCTACATTCATATGACTGTGGACATGTGAATTGTACATTATGTAAGAAATAGATCCCTACTCAAACAGTGCGGCCATTGTCTTTATGCTATTTTGTGGTAATTTGTCATTAAAATTTAGGCATCATGTCTGAATTGACAAACTGCCCAAAATGCACTACCAGAGACATTTCAGAGATTTTGCGCTGCAAAATGGGTTCACTGTTAAAGCTTTTAATCAGATTAAAGACAATAGAATTATCTACATCACCTCAATAATTCAAGACAGCTCCAATTTTCACAAAAAATGTCTACCATGTGAGTAAAAATCAAATACTTTGTTTGCAAATAGGGTATAAAATGTAATGTTGCTGTTGGATTAACCAATATCAGTAGATGCATTGAGATCACAAAGTGACATGTGAGAATAAAGTACAGCAGTGCTACTTATCAAACTTTTTTGTCTTCCACTCCTCCCCCGCTTTTTCTTAACAAAATAGAGGCTCCTCAATGCCTGGTGGCAAATTATACAAAAGAGCAAAGCTTTGTGATGATCCTTAAATTTGTTTTTGCTCCTCCACCAGGAGAAATAAGCTATTATTTACAGGGTAATTTGAATAGCCGCAGAAACAAAACTACAAACCAGCTCTCACACTCATCGTTTGTACACAGCAAGGCTTTTTTACACTCCACTCCAATATGTATGTGCAATGATGGAATGAAGTCATCTCAGCCCACTTCCACACAAGGATATATCACACCGGTAATCACACATTAGATTCTCTCAGCTCCAAACAAAGCATAACAATAAAATATCTCGTTGTTGTTACCTCGCTTTAAAAAAAACTGTGCAAAAAAAACAGGCACACAAAGATCAATGACGAGATCAAATCAAGAAGTCCAGTCTTAAATGAGATTATTACGAATACAACTGTTCGCATTGAGGCCTGTTGTCACAGAAAGGGTGGCTTTAAAATGTCTCTTTGGAAAATTCAAGAACGCTTCAATGCAGATAACCTGCGAAGAAGACGCTGTTGTCGAGCTTTGAGCCGTTTGCGCTCTTGCAGCTGTCGCTTCTCCTTGGCGTGAAGCTCTGTGAGGTACTCCGTGGCGTGGGTCAGGATGGCCACTTTAGGGGTCTTGGCTGACTGCAGACTCGGGATCTGATCCCGTAGTGCGAGGAACCTGTACCTCAAGTCGTTCCTCCTCTTCCTCTCCAGGTAGTTGTGGTTCCTCCTGCGGTCTGTGTCCTCCGTGTCAGAGTTCAAAGGGCTTCCTAAGGGAGAGGTGGGCTGACTGGATCTCGGACAACACATACGTTTACTTTGGAGCTCCTCTTCCTCCTCTTCATCATCATCATCATCGTCATCGTCGTCCTCATCGGGTTCAGGCCCACTGTCTGGGGAGCGTGCGGCATAGTTGTGCTGCTGTCGGTGTACGGACGCGTGGAAGCGTCTGGGACAAGGGTCAGCACGGACTGTGATGGTCACTGGCTTACGGACACTGGCTGGCCTGGTTGCTGGCTGGTTGTGTTTGCTCTCCACAGTGACAACATCAATTTCCTCTTCATCATCTGTGATCATATGAAAAAATATAGAATTATACTTTATCCATTATCAGGATGATGTGCTAAAACACACGTGCAGTAGAGACAACTGCTTTTGCTCAATCCAAATGATGTGGCAATGAGGAAGTACATTCCATAGTCAAGCAAGCACATCACAACTCCCCCCCCCCCACACACACCGCTGCAGGGCATTGGAGCAGAGAAGAATTCGAGCCTTTGTCATGGACCACAAGGAACATTCATCAGCAATTGTAATGAGGGGACATGATAGCAGCAGGACGCCATCTGAAAGTTTAGTGTGCATGCAGCTATAAATCACCGCCCCTATTGCGCATCTGATAGCAATGCAGAGGGTGATTAATATGACGCTAAAAGTGACGGGGGCGCGGTTTTTAAACACACAGAAGACGCATGTGGCGCATTGTCGCGGGGGGGGGGGAAAGTACAAGCCATTTTGCGCTTGAAACAACATTTGCAACGAACATTTATGCAGTAATGGATCTATCTTACCGGAGGAGTCGGACCGAGACTCGGAGCCAGACGACGCCGGCTTCCTGCAGCTGCTGGTCGGGTAGGTGAGAACCGCCGCAGGATCGACGCAGTCTGCCGCCGACGTGGGGAGCGGAGCGCCGGCCGAGACACACTGCGCTTTGCTCGGCCTCGGGTGTGCTTGTGTCCCCGCGGGAGCAGCTCCGGGTCGCTGGGGCAGTGCAAACTGCCTCCCGGTCACCTTCTCCAGCTGCTTGCTGGTAGAGAAACTACTCCACATGCAGTCCTGGATGATGATGGAGCTGAGGTTGCCGAACAAGCCCTCGCCTTCGTACTCCTGGTCCTGACCCAGGACTTTGGACAACCAGCTCAGTTTGTCTCCCGGCGACATGCATTCATCCCCGCCCTGCAGAGTCCGGGTTGGCGACATGGGAGGGGTGGGCAGCAGCTCAAACTTTTTCCAAATGCCCTCACTCGGTGCGGTTGACTTGTAAAAATCCTCTTCTGTGTCAAAGTCATCGAAGAAATAGTGCTGGTAACAGTCCAACTCCATTGTTCGCGCTGATTAAACAATCCTCCTTTAGAGTTATGGAATCTTTTTTAACCTGAATGGGAATGGAGAATGCATGAACATCCGGTGGGTGGGTCATCACAGCCACTTTGTACAGATCAAATACATAATTGCTGCAAGTGAGAATCTTTGAAGTCTTTGAATGAAACGAACTGCCTATGATTACGACATCAGCTGGTATGTATATTTAGACGTGAAGTTAGCTCGGCCCATCCAACTACTTGGTGGGAAACTTCCACACGTATTTATTTGACTTTTCTTAATACTCACCGAGTAAATGTAGGTCATTGACAATTCCCACCGGTAGAGTCCAAACGTGAAGCTGCGTTTCTTTGTTTTGAAGTGAGTTCTTTGTAAAGACGGCAAACAGGAAGCAGGCGGTTGTCCTGTGAAAGAGAAGCCGCGCAGTGCGTTTTTTCGCGCCAGTGAGAAATCCTGTTATAAGACGACAAAAGTGCAGGGCGGGGCCAGGGCAAATATCTGCAGTAGTAGATCCGGGTAAGCCTCTCATTTGCATAAGGGGTGGGACCGAGCACCTCGGCCCGCCCGCCTGCGTCTCCAAATATGGGTGTATTGAAATACGGTCGCAAACGCTGATATACTATGTGTAGAAATCAGTGACACACACACGGCTGTCCACTTCAGTGGTGTAGACTTTACTGAACCAACTGCGCATGCCCCGAACATACATACACAACTACGGATGCCCATAAGGGACATCCACTACATCTCCCCTTCTCCAATGTACAACAAGGAATGAACAATCATTGCAATGTATTTATAAATAAGCATCACCATTTATAATTAATCAGCCTAACACCCTATAAAGGCATTATGTATGAGAATTGCATAACAAATTCCTTACCATCCTCTTTTCTCCCTGAGAAAGAAAAAAACAACAACACAAAACAACAACAGTGTTGCCAACTTACAGTCAAACAGTAATTGCCTTTTTTTTTTTTTTTTTTTATTACACAAGATGTGTTTCGTTATGTCCTGTCCTTTCACGAGACATAGTCTTTAAGCCACCCCGGTGGCTTTACCTGCCGTCTTGGAGCATCTCTTGCTTTCGGTGTCTGGGTTACCTGCTCTCTGATTGGTGTACCTGGTGTTGCTTCCCTTTCTGTTCTGTGTTCCTTTTGTGGGGTTGGTGGCTCTTGTGGGGCCAACTGTGGCTGGAGCTGTGGCTCAGGGAGAGCCTGAAGGTGAGCCCTGTTTCTCCTCACCTCCTCTGCTCCAGTGTCGACCACATAGGAGCGTGGCGTGTCGGCCTTCCTGATCACTGTAGCTGTTTGTTTTGAGGGAGATATCCATACTGACTGTCCAGGCCTCAGCTCGGGCTTTTGTGTGGCCCGGTGTCTGCTGTCAAAGTTCTGAGCCTGTGTGCATTTCAGCTGATAGTCCTTTTTCTCAAAGGCCTTTGTTCTAGGCTGCTGTGGTTTGAGGTTGGATGGCGCTTGTGGCAGCGGCGAGCGGAGACGCTTTCCCATCAGGAGCTCGCTTGGTGACAGTCCATGGTGCAATGGTGTGACTCTATATGCTAACATTGCCCTGTATGGGTCCTCCTCATTCTTAAGTAACAACAATTTTACCGTCTTGACAGCCCTCTCCGCCTCTCCGTTACTCTGGCTGAAGTAAGGGCTACTAGTCACGTGCGAAAAGTCATAATCTCTGGCGAAGGCTGTGAACTCTGCTGATGAGAACTGTGGACCATTGTCACTCCGTAGCTCCTCTGGGACTCCGTGCCATGCCTTCCCGAACATACATACACAACTATGGATGCCCATAAGGGACATCCACTACACTATGATTACTTAATAACATGACAGCGGTCAAATGATATATTTACATATCTATTTTGTATCTGTGTGCAAAGCTGATTTCAAATTACAGTATTTGTGAAAATGTGTTATAAAAAGACATAATGTACATAGTTGTGTTTATTGTATTGTGTTTATTCAAAATACATTTTTTCATTTTACTTTATTTATGTATATGTGTGTGCAAGGTTAAGAATATTTATGTATAAAAGGGTAGGTATTGTACATTTGTGAATTAAATACAATTTAAATTGGCCCCAAAAAAGCAAGATGCTTGAAGAAATAAGGAAAAATACAACACACTTAGATATTAAACTGCAATATATTCCTAAAGTTAAATGGCTCAGCAAAAAAGCTAAAGTTTTGGTGGTGAAAAGAATCAACGATCTGGACAGATACATTTAACACCATGCACTCTAAAAAAAAACTGACACGTTGTAGAAGTTGAGGACTTATCAGTGGACAACAGGAACCGGACTGAGGCATGCACTCACACCAATACGGAATTGAAAACCTTTTGCAACATAGAACATAAAACTCTGCAATTGGAGAATACAGACCCAGACAGATTTTCTTCTCTCACATCATGAATAATAGTTTTTATTATACAGATAAACAATACAATACCAACCTTAATTCCGAAAACAAACTGTCAATTATTCCTTTCAATAGCAGAAGCTTGTATGCAAACTACACCAACATGAAGTTTTTGTTACAATTCAACCAACCCTTCAGAGTGATCGCTATCTCAGAGACATGGATCAATGCTAAAAAAGGAAGAGATTTTGATCTGGGAGGTTAGGAACTAAATCACATCAACCGAACCAACAAGAATGGAGGCTGAGTTGCAGTGTATGTGATGAATGACATGAACTACAAAGTCGTAGAATAACATGTCATTTGTTATTGATAATATTTGAGATAAATATACCCGTTGAAATATGTCATGAAAAAAAGAAAACTCATATTGATCAAGTATGTGTGTACAACACTTACGTCAAGTATTGAAATGTTTGAGGACTGGATTAAGGCAACCTTCACTTAAATCAGTCAAAAGGTAATTTTTTTATGTGGTGACTTCAACATTGACCTCTTCAACCCTATTAAACAAAATAACATTGATGACTTTATAAATACTATGTATAGCATGAGTTTATATCTTAAAATCACAAGATCAAGCTGACTCATGGAACACTGTGCCATTCTTATTGATAATATTTTTACTAATCATTTTGATAACAATACTACAAGCAGTCTGGTAATGCCCAACATCAGTGATCATCTATCAGTTTTTACAATCCATGACAGAAACTTCAGAAAGAAGACAAAAACACATTTCAAATACTTTGCACAGAGAAAAGCATGAGTGCATTTAAGAATGATCTGAAAGATCAAAGTTGGGAAAATGCAACAGTGTACAGTGAAAATAATGTTGATGATGTATGGTAATGTTTTTGACACTTTCATGATGCTTTATGACAAAACATTGTCCATGGAAACAACTTATCAAAAAGCAAAATAACAACAATCAACCTGACAAAGGGACAGAAAAATACTTGTAACAAGAAAAATACATTATAAAGCAAATTATAACACAAGGATCTGTCAGGCAGATAATAAGTACAAAACTTACAAGAACAAGTTAACCAGCATTTTACGAGCATGTGGGAAAGAACATTACAGACAGGAACAAAAACAACATAAGAGCAACATGGAGTATCCTAAATATCATCATTAAAAATGATACTAAGAAGAATTACCCTCAATACTTCTCAAATGGCAATGTAAAAAAATTACAATATGAATAAAGTAGTTGAAGGGTTTAGTAAGTACTTCATAAATTTTTTACCAAATCTGGAAGGATGAATTCCAGATCCCGGGTCAGATGAGGACTTAAATGACACCATAAACAGAGATCTCAACTCAATGTTCCTCACAGACTTGGCAGGAAAATAAATGATCAAAATTATGAATAAATGTAAATACGAGACCTATACTGATTGTAACGGTATTTGTATGAAAACAATAAAAAATGTTTATTGAAGAGGTTTTAAAACCCTCAACGTATATCAGCAACTTATCATTTCAAACAGGTAAATTTCCAAATAAAATAAAATTATCAAAAGTTGTAACGATTTATACGACTACAGAAAAACACCATCTTAGGTAGATCTGTTTCATTGCTTCCACACATTTCTAATATCATTGAAAAATTATTTAACAACAGATTGGACACATTTATAAAAAGTGAAACTCTCGAAGAGAACTCAATACAGTTACAGAGCCACCATTTCAACATCGATGGCATTAATGGATATAATAGAATAGTTTACCAATGTGATAGATGCTAAACAGTGTGCAGCTGCAGTGTTTGTGGATCTAACAAAAGCATTTGAAACAATTCATTCTAATATTTAATTAACACATTAGAACACTATGGCATCAGATGGTTGGTCTTGAACTGGGTAAAAAGCTACATAACCAACAGGAAGCAATATGTGAAGCTAGGCGAACATATGTCTACAACACTATATATTGCTTTAGGCGTACCCCAGGGATCAATACTGGGACTAAAATTGTTCAATCTTTTTTACAAACATTTGTAAAGTTACGAAGCGCTTAAAATTAATCCTATTTGCAGACAATACAACTGTTTTGAGTCAGGAGAGAACTCATAGAAGCTAATAGAAATAATAAAGTATATGAACAAATTAAAGACATGGTTTGACAAAAACAGACTATCCCTGAATCTCAGTCAAGCTAACACAATCATATTCTGCAACAGTAGAAGAAAACGTCAAACACAAATACAAATGGATGTAGTAGATATTAACAGGGTAAAATAAACTTTTTTTGTGTAATAATAGATGATGAAATGAACTCATAAATCTCATCTCTCATATAAAAATATACAACATTAGGTGGCAAGTAATATTTATATAATGAATAAAGCAAAATATATTCTGGACCAAAAATAATTCCTTATTCTCTACTGTGTTACCATATCTGAGTTATGGTGTAGAAATTTAGGGAAATAACTACCAAAGTACACTTCACTCACTGAGTGTTACAAAATATGTCAGTTAAAATAATACATAAAGTTTTTGGATATCGAAAACATTCAAACATTTTATTTATTTATTCAAAAATATTATTTTTGCATTTGCAAACAGCTAAAATTATGTACAAAGCACACTATTAAATGCTACCCAAAAATATACAACACTTTTTCTCAACAAAAGAGAAATATAACCTTAGAGAAAAATCGAATTTAAAACATTTGTATGCACGTGCAATACTTAAAACCTTTAGTATATCAGTATTCTGAATTAAATTATGGAATGGATTAAGCAAAAGTCTAATAATGTACTAATATAATCCAGTTCAAGAAACTGTTCAAACTCAAAGTGTTTACAAAGTAAAAAGAAGAATCCTAATAAATATTTGGAACCTTATTGAAAATAAGATTATGTTAGTCATTTCATTATGTGAATCACAACTTATTTAACTATTCATTTAGGAGAACTGTTGTATTTAATATTTATTAATTTAGATTGTGTTACAAATTGGGAACAGGAAGTGAACAAACATGTTAATAATTGTTATCAAGTAGAAAAAGGGTAGGATTAAATATGCTCTGCTACTCCTTTTCGGACATGTAATAAGAAAATGGATATATGTGTATCATATTGTAACTGATAACATGTTTGAAATAAACTTAAACAACTACAACAACAATTTACTCTCATTACTGTTAAAAACGTGAATACCCTGCTCATTTTGCAAAGAACACCTTGTTTTTATGACAGTATACAATTCGGGAGCGCGTGAATGTCGGACATCTGGAGGATGTGGTCTCAACTTGGTTAAATAGTGAGCTTGTTAACTTGCTAGCATGCTAACAAGTGTGAGACAAAGTTGTGTGAAAAATAGCTTTAATTATCATTTTAGCCAATGTCCGCTAGTCAAACTTTGTCTAAATCAATTCATGTACTTTTTAAAGCAGCTTCAACTTGCAGTGCAATGAAGAAAGGCAAAATAATAAACGCCAATCAGACACATATACGCACATACACGCCCACAAACACACAAAACATTAGGCTCCAATGCGGCGGTATCATAAGATTAAACATGCAATCTTTTAGATAGCTAAAATGTTAAGAATTAATCAATGATACAATTATATACATTGAGTCTGTTAGTTTGCTAAAAAAAAATGCCAGGAGTTAATCAATAACCAATATTATACCAATGTGCAGCTTTTAAATCACACCATCACAAAATGCTTGTTTCTTTTTGAGCAAGTTATATAGTTTTGGTGTTTCATCCTTTGTTGTTATTGCTATTTCAATTGTACTTTTTTAACATAAAAAAATATTCTTTCGGTTTTTGTCTTTTTTAGCAATTTGCCTGTCCCTGCTTTAAATGGACAAAAGTTGAATATTGTTTTATTTTTAAAACAGCCAAATGAGCAGCACAGTTACAATATAAATACATATTTAAGAATGAATTAGTATTTTTTAGTTGTTTCTCTTCACTAAATTAATTTAAGAGCATCAACAGTGCATAGTTCGATGTGAATTGCCACATGTTCCTAAACCATCAGACAAACATTACAGGGAGACAGTCCGGCGTCCCTTACAAAGAAAGTGAGATACAGGTAAACCAAGGGGGGAGGGGGGGGGGCAGCCTAAACCTGGGCCCCTGGAGAGGGTCCAGACTGAGGCAAGGAAAAAAACAACTCATAGCCATAGCACACATCCCTCTTACATGTGTGTAAGAGGGAAACATCAAACATCAAAGAACGCAAAGGACATTAAAGACATTTAACAAATTTAACAGATTTTAACATCTTTGATCATCTATCCAGCATTTTCTATTGCTTGTCCCTTTCATTTCCTCATAATTTGCAAGTATAAAAGTTCTTGAAGTCATGGTTCGATAGTCTATTGCTCTCGTAAAACAAAATGCTGCAAACAAACATGCGGTACACTAGAGTACACATTTGTAAGCCATTGTAAGTCCATCCATCCATCCATTTTCTACCGCTTGTCCTGTTCGGGGTCGCTGGAGCCTATCTCAGCTGCATTTGGTCATTTAATGAAAAACAAGAGATGAATTAGGATTGGATGTTTCCTCATAATTTCAATTACTAGTAGATATAGTCAAACTCAAACAAAAGTACTTTTTCTCTTGTTGCTCAAGAGGAACATTTTGTGTGCGCTGATTTTTCAAGCACTATTGTTGAGCGATACTTAAGTAACAGTTGGGGTTGAGTGGTTAAATAGTTCTGCACTGGTAAAATACTTTAAAGCATTTGTATTATAATGGGGGGGCAAATAATTCAGAGCCGTTAAAGGGCACTTCATTTCCATACTCAGCATGTTGACAATGGAAGGGTCCCTGCATGTCAAAAGACAGTAAAGCACAGTGAACGGCGTGTTATTTAACTTTGAATGAAACCCAAACTACCACAAACAGTTGAGATTCAGCAGCTGAAGTGTCCCAGGAGTATTCATCTTTAAAAGACACTGAACAAGTACTTTTACATGATTTGGTCAAAAGCTTGTAAACTCATCTGCAGCCAGCTTTGCCAGACACTTAAGAAGAACGAGGCGGTGATGTGTGGATGAATCCTCACGCAACAAAAAAAATAGACAGCGAGGATTAAGTGGAGACAACATTTGTCACTACCAACGCTTTATAGGCTCCCTTGTAAGGAAAAGGTCAAAGTTCTCCAACGTCTCATGACCAGACAACGCCAGGTCAAACTTATGTGCCACCGCAGGGCCTCCACCTCACAGCGTCTAACATATTGATCTGGTTGATCGTCACATGCTCAACCTCGCCTAATTGCACATCACAGTGGGCCACACAAAAGCTTCAGTATCATGTTCAAGCTGAGTGGATGACATTGATTAGTGATGGTCATCTGTTGTCAGCAATCTGCCTGAAACACATGACTATGACGCCCCTTCAGATCATTTGAATACCTCTGTGTACTACCACAATGGACATAAAGGAGGAAAGCCTTAGTGGTGTCATGTTTAGATACAAACTGGCTTTTTAACACGGCTCATTCATGACTTGACATGAAAAATGCTATGCTATTTAAAAACAAACAAATACTTCAATAGTAATAGAGCACACAATGGAATCACAGTACTGTCTTTACATGAAATCAAGTACAGTGGTAATACTAAAGGCAAATGCCCCTGAAGTTCGACAATTTATATAATTGTGAAAAATACAGTATGTCCATAAAGTGTCAGTGTTTCACACCAATCAGCATATCACGCAAAACCTCTGTTCACGAAACAGGAAATTTGTTAAATCTGTGTGTGTTTGGTGTTTTTGCCACACTTATTTCCCAAAGATTGACCTCTGAAACCTCTTGCATTAGGTATACGTTAACATACCTTACAAGACATCAGTACACTACTTTATCTTTGTTGGGGCACAGGACTCTTAACAATGATCTAATATTTTAGTCATGTTTCACTTTGTGCATCATCACTTATTGAAAAGGTTATGGAAGAATGCAGTATTTTTTTTAAAATGTTTTACAGTTACCTTATACTTGTATGACGGTCAATCATTTAAAAATGAACATATTTTTTCTATTTTCATTCCGAACCCTAAGCCTGTTTTGGATACTCTAAACAAGGGCTATTCACTTTTTTAAAAATCCCTGAAGGGCCACATCACACTTATGGCTGCCTTTAGAGGGCCGCTTGTAACTGTGAACAATATGTGAATGTAAGTGTTATATTATTACACAATTGCCTATGCATTCAACTATTGTATACATTTTTTAATTTTCATTCAGTACGTGTCCATGCACTAAATTAGTCCGATTTCTGAATAGTTCAGCTCTAAATGTGCCTCCTACAGCCCATGGAAACACCGGACTAATACACTTGGAGTATGCCATTGGAAACCAGTCGCGCTTGCGCCAGCCTCAGAGCACTGGATATAACCCGGAAGCAGATACCATTCAATAAAAACAGCAACAATTATAATGAAGAGGAGAATGTTTATTTGCTTTTCAAATGAAAAGAACAGAACATTTCAAAGTGCTTTGAGGGTACAAAAAAAGAAACAGAGATTAATTTAATGACGTAACTAAGGAAATGTTGAATATCGGCTTACAGTAATGCAGACTCCCAAACGAAATATGAAAGAGAATGAAGCACTTATTACAAAGTACAAGGAAATAATAAAGTGTACACAAACCTTTCCAAAATGATTAACAATAACGCTGATATTCCACACAACTGACAAGATAGTCCAGATAAATAGCAACCAAGTTAATCTGGAACAGTATCCAGTTGGGGCATCTTTTTCTTCAGATTTAAAACTCCTTCAATCAATCCACAGAGCCTTTGCTGCCTTATGAATGCACTCAGAGACATTCAAAAAGTTTTGTTTTCATGATTCTTAAAAATTCCTTCATAAAAACGGTCTGCCGTTGGTCTTTCTTTACTTCGGACCTGCCTCCGCTCCGATACATTCTTGGTAGTAGCGTCATGTTCGTAGCGCAATGGAAGGTCATTTTTTGATGCTGTTTGCTATTTAACATCAGCATAGCCATTACAGACGTAATATTTCTAATCTGTGTCAGTATTACAGCAGACATCACAACATAGCTACTAGGCTATTTGCTTGTTAGAAGCCACAGACGCCTAGTGTGACGTCACTGCGCTAAAAGGAAATAAGCGTTCACAAATTATTTACAAAATAAGTGCTGCCCCTCGGTCCTTAGCTTTCTGGATAAGTGGCCCGGACCACTGGCCCCATAACAGTTTAGTTGAAAATCCCTGCTCTAAACTGATATGTCATTTATACTTTTCTCAGGACATTCAATTGATCGCAACTGAACTGTTTGGTCTGTCTTAAAAGATGTTTTGCTTCTCATCCAAGTAGGCTTTATCAATTCATGCTCATAGACTTAGCTTTAGATCTGTTACACTCATTAAACACATTTAAAATTAATTTCTACTAAGAAAACATTACGGGCATACAGTAGTCAGTATTGTCTGGTCAGCTTGTCGGTACTGGGAAATATTGATTGCTGGATTTTGTTGGATTTTTTTCTCCCCAAAAGATGATTCCATAAAACCACTTCTTAAATAGGTTACCAGTAAAAACAAAAACAAATGACTTACAATTTAAAAGAGAGAGAGAAGAAATAAGTGAATATGCAAGAATTTACTTTCTTGGGAACATCGTTAAGGGAGAACTGCACTTTTTTTGGAATTTTGCCTATCGTTCACAGTTGTTATGAGAGACAAGAACGCGCATGTCTTTTTTGGGGGGGGATTTTAAAGATGATTAAAAAAACGCTTTCATTATGCGGCTAATGGGTCACCACAGTAGCCTTCAAAGTAGGGCTGGGCGATATATTGATATACTCGATATATCGCGGGTTTGTCTCTGCGATATAGAAAATGACTATATCGTGATATTCGAGTATACGTTCTCACGCAGTTGCTTTTAGCTGCGGGGCAGAACACGGCATGCTTTTTTCACTTTTCCCTGTCTCTCCTTCTCACAGAGACGTAAAACAAGCGCACCTTCTTACATACGTCACATACTGTCACGTCAGCAACGTCACACGCTCCCGCAGAGCAGACAGGTAGCGACATGGTAACGATAGCTGTGATGCTAACAGCTAACGGTTGATGCGAGTGGTAATACGAGAGAGAGAGGGTGCAAATCTGGTAACAAATGGAGGAAACAGCACGGGGTCCATCGTCTGGCGGTGGTTTGGCTTCAAGCGGGAATATGTTGAACATTTATGCGGCAAAAGCGTACAAAAAGTAGCAGCACTGCTAATATGTAGCATCATTTGAAAAGTCACCTGCTCGAGAATGAAGAGAGCTTCAAACTCCGCATGTCAACATCTCCGTTCGGTGCCACACCAACTAAATGCCCAAGCAACTATTTCCACATCAACACCTAATGACATATACTATTTGATATGCAGCTCATTTTTATGTGACACTTACTGAAATATCTTGTGTGACATCATGCACAAAAGTGCACTTTATTTGTTTTAAACTATTGTAGTGGCGTTCTGTACAAAAAGTGCACTTTCATTTAGTGTTGTTTTGATATGTCATCTTAGTGACACCATGCACAAAAGTGGACTAATAGCTTGTTTTAAAAGGTATCTGACAATCTTGTACTTTCTGTTTTGAAATGACATGAATGTTTGTGCCACTGCTTAATAACTGTTTAATAAATACACTTTTGGTAAATTGACTTAGTTGTGATTTCCCTCTCTGCATGAAAGTTTAAAATGAGCATTTATTAATGCAGTTTGAAGAAGAATGTTTTAATGTAGACACATAGAATCATCATACTGCTGTGATTATATGCATCAAGTGTTCATTCAAAGCTAAGGCAAAATATTGCGACATATATCGTGTATCGTGACATTGCCCAAAAATATCGAGATATTAATAAAAGGTCATATCGCCCAGCCCTACTTCAAAGCCCTCTAAAACAACTTCAAAACCCTCCATCAATGTTATGTATACACACTGCAAGTATATATATATATAATGTAGTAACAGACACGTTCATTACAATATATATTATGTTCAATATTTACCGTAATTTGGTCATTTTTTGCACAGCCGGAACTCATTCCTCCGCGCATTTATTTGCATTTCCATACCAGAAACTGGAAAAAATGTTGCCGGCCAACTGGACCAAACAGACAACTGTCTATCGAGTGAGTCACACTTTGTATTGATCATGATACACGCAGTACGTCTCCTGTGGTCTGGCTAGATGTGTACAAACAAACCATGACATGTGGGATAACACGTTACAGATACTGTAATATAATTGTTCATGGTTTTCAGTCAGTACAAATTGGTGTTTTATCACAGTGTTGTACATCACAAACTCAAATCTTATCTCTTGCCGTAGCTAGCTTTTACGGCTAATACCGAAGCACATCGATGTGCTACTATGCTAAACAAAGAGTTCCTCAGTGTTCGCTCTTACAACAACAATGTTGCTACAGCTTGGTTATTATAAGGGTTACGGAATGTAAATGAAGTATTGTTGATGGTTTTTGAATATATTATTCAAGTGATTTAGAGGTGGAATTGATTGCTCCCATTACCTGCATTGCTAGCCACCAAGAAAGAGCAGATTTTTATATGTTAGAAAGCGGAAAGAAAGAAAAACTATTTGTTTTTTTGTCTCTCATAATGATTGTGAACGATAGGCAAAATAAATAAAAAAGTGCAGTTCCCCTTGAAGAAATCAAAACAAACCCAAGGTTGACCATAATTAACATTTTCCAGCTGGTCGAGACAGACGACCACCCCAAAGCGTGTTTTTTCTTGCCTCCGTCGTCAAGCAAACCTCATGTGAGGCAGTGGGTTGTCTTTAATGTATGAGGACAGTGGTTCTAGACCTTCTCCATGTGAATAGGGCCTTGAAATAACTTCCATTGTGATTTGACGCAATATAAATTAAATGTAATTGAAATAAATAGATTTTTTTTACATTTAAAACACTTGTTTGTGGTCTTCATAACAATTATTGGTGGTGCTTTGGTCAACATTTTGCATAGTTTAGGGTTTACAGACCATTTTCAAGCCACTTTCTGCCCATCTATTTAGTAGGATGCACCGTTTTGTTGGCAAAGCCCTCTTCGACTGCGTCTCCACCCCGTCAGCCATGTTGTAGTTTTTAGCGCTTCCACATGGAGTCTACTGACAGATATAAGTTAGATATTTGTATTATAAATGGCAACAGTGGAGGAGTTTAGCATGCATGTATGACAGTCTGCCCCACAACAAGAGCATAGAGAAAAATAAGTAAGTTATTGACTACAACTTTTGACAACAACCAAAAAAAATGTTAGACTGGCGCAAAACTCTTTGTGTAAACCTCTGTCATATATGGAGATATCCGCTGACATAAGGCAAAATACCTCACTAATGTCTCAATTTCCGAACGGCTAAATTGGAGCAAGTTTGGAAGAAAGCAAGATTATATCTCTGCCATGCCTCCATTGTTTGGTTTAAAATGTACGAAATTTATGGGGATCCCAAATACACAAAAACAGGTAAAAACAGGTTTAAAAAAATTGGTATTGCAAAATATGACCCATTTAACTGCTGTTGCTCCTTACCTCACAGAGAACCAATATTAGAGCCTACAAATTCAGTTCAAAACCAGAGAGAGACTAACATTTCTGCAGAATTAGATCCCTAACAATACTCTCCAATCTCTGTCGTAGAGGATGTTTGACTAGCATTTTTGCAGTAGGTCCTTAAAAAGGGCAAATCTTCTGTTCCATATGGAGGATCTTTGACCACTGTGAAGTATTGCTTGTGTAATCTATGCAAGTAATCTAAGCCATTTGGTGCAGTGAAACTTTAAAAGTATGTTTTTGCATTGACATTATATACAATTGTCCCTCCTCACGGTCCTAAGCTTTCTTAAAATGCGGCCTACGAGTTAAACTTCACATCCTATAATAATTAAAAACTGAGAAGTCCTCAAGTCTCTGGTATCATTTAATTTGTGTCGAAAAGAAGCAAGAGAAGACGATACAAATTTGACGAGGGCCCTTCTAAATCTCCTATCTTCTTCCCTCATTAAAAGTTATTGTTCCTCAGAGGAGTCTTTATTGGGGTAACAATGCTTAACACAAACAAAAGCCCCCCTCACCCAGCTTAACTTCAAGTGGCTACCATTGTCTTTTATTGTTCTAGTAGCATATGTGCAAGAATGGTAAAGAAAAGAATGAGGGGGGTGGGCTTCATCTCAGCTGAGCGCTCATGTCATCCACATGACCCAGCAAGTCTTCTGAGGAATATCGCACACTAGCCAGTGAGGGAATTTGGATGGTCGGATGTCTCCATGTTATATACGAAAGGAGCCCTCCTTTTCCCCACGACCTCTCACCCTAACCTCTGACCTTTACGAACCATGGAGGATGAGGTTTTAAAATGGGACCAGTCAACCAGAGACCATGGAAAGTCATGCAGATGAGAACGACAACATAAATAATTCACACAAGTTTTATAGCTCCCCTGGGAGGTAAAAACACCCTACTCACACAAATCCCCTCCACATTGTGGCAGTGTGATCATGAGCAAGGCAAGCGTTCAACCTGCAAATATTATTTTCAATAAGATAATAGGACATTACATTACGTCACTACTTTGCCGATCAGATAACCACCCCCACTAAGGACTGTTTTCACTGCTGGACTCTAGAAAGAGGTTCCGCAGCCTCCGAAGCAGAACCTCCAGGTTCTGTAACAGCTTCTTCCCTCAGGCAGTAAGACTCTTGAACGCATCATAATTAAATGATCCCCTCAACTCCCCCTAAAATGGATTAACTCGCTGGAATAAAAAGACAATATAACATACATCCATAAACGTGGATGCATGTGAAAAAGTGCAATATATTTATCTGTACAGTAACCTATTTATTTATTTATATATGCACCTTATTGCTTTTTTATCCTGCACTACCATGAGCTTATGTAACGAAGTTTCGTTCTTATCTGTACTGTAAAGTTCAAATTTTAATGACAATAAAAAGGAAGTCTAAGTCTAAGTCTAATAATCAGTCTTATTAAGTCAGGTAACTTAGTTCCAAGATTTTTTTACGCAACCATCCGTCTGCACCAGAGATATAGCTGTTTCATTCACAGATACGATATTTTAGAAATTAATAGACAGCAATATGAAAGTAAAAAAACAGAACAAAACAAAGGCTTTTCTTTTATTGAATACAAAAAAATCCAGTTACACATTTATGCTATTACTGCCTGTAGTGGTCTGCCACCTGGTGGTTAAAGTGCAAACTCATCTTATCATTTACATCTTATCAGTTTACTAACACAATCGTAACAATAGTAATCACTAGGACGCACCTTTTATATTAACTTTGTAAAGACTTTTTCATTTTTTAGTTCTCTTGTAGTGGATGTCATTTAATTTAGCTGATATTTAAAAAAAATGTCTGTTAGATTGGTGCCAGTGGCCATTAACTATGTTGTTTTATGTGATATAGTCTATGTGATTATCTGATAGGTTACATAAATGTCACCTCAAATATATCGTAAAAAAACTACATACAATCCAATAAAAAGTTGAGAAAATAATGGCCCGTACGGGGATCGAACCCGCGACCTTGGCGTTATTAGCACCACGCTCTAACCAACTGAGCTAACCGGCCACGATAAAGAATCGGTGGAGATCGCGGCTTTTGTGTTTCAACGTACATGAATCATGTCATGGACATTTTTTTTATGGAGTGCCTCCATGTTACTGACATGCTGATATTTTCATGGCAATTCATCCATATGATAAATTGAATAAAGACTAATACATTTTAAAGTCAACAAGAGATGGGTTCAATGATGGTGGACAGGTCGATTGGGACTCAGAAGGCTGGTAGTACATTGCTTTAATATATTTATTGATATTAAAGTGATTCAGTTTTATGCACGTCATTAAAATGTTTGTACCAAGGTCATTAAAATGAGCTTAAAGACAACCCTCACGGCTAATTGTCTCCAGCTGTGATTATAACGTGTGTTTACACGCGAGCAATTAGCGAGGAAAGACCATGCAAAGACGATATCTTTACTTCTTATTTGGCGCCTTAGCACTTGTTGGCCTTAATGGCTCTTCGTTAGCTCTCATGAGAGAAAGAAAGTTATCAAAATCTCAAAAAGCGTCGACATCAAACAAGTTTCCTGCCCCAGTCTTAATGGCTTCGCTGGGCCATTTTCAGCGAGCATCACAACCCAGGTCGACACCGTTCGACTTTGCTTACCTTCCTGACGTTTCCGTCACCTGCTCCACCACCGACCTTGTTGTCCGAGTCAAGCCTTCTTTCTTCGGGTTCGGTGCGGATGAGTCGGAGCTCAAGCTGGGCAGCAACTGCAAAGGCACCGGTGTCCTCCGACCGTACGGAGACTTCCTCTTCACTTACCCGCTGACGGCGTGCGACTCCAGGCGTGAGGTACCGCGTCGTGACCGCTCGTGTTTTTTTCTGCTCCCAAAAATGACTTCCAAATAACTTCCTTTACAGGCGACGCGCGACTTTTTGGTCTACAAATACATCCTCCATTACGAACCTTCGAGCAATAGGTTTCCAAGAAGGAAGCCTCAGATTGACGTCGACATTGAATGTCGATATCAAAGGTACCGTGTTCCCGTCACTCTTGAAATGAATTAATTTGATTGACTGAAACTTGTATTAGTAGATTGCACAGCTCAGTACATATCCCGTACAATTGACCACTAAATGGTAACACCCGAAAAAGTTGTTCAACTTGTTTAAGTCGGGGTCCACGTTAATCAATTCATGGTAAATGGTACTTGCTTAGCGTTGCTACAGTTACTTTGAAAAAAACAATAGGAGACAGATGTGTTTTATGGTGCGAGAATGTGTGTGTGCATGGGTGAATGTTATGTATAATATAAAGCGCTTTGGGTCTCATTCCAGGTATAGTAAAGCGCTATATGAATAGAGACCATGTAACCATGGAAAGAATAGGACGCCACAATGTCTGTCAGACAAAATAAACAATAGATTTTGTCAAGCAATTTTCATTTAAATAAATCTTAAAGTACCACAGTATAAGCCAATGTTTAAAACGAAGCTTAGTCATTAAAACAGAAAAATGCTAGGACTAAAACACTCTTAGTGAAGCATAAGAAACAAAAATGCAAAATAGTGGCTTCTCTGTCTATTTTAGCTATTTAAAAAAAGACTTGGTCAAAAGATTTCAGTGTGTGCGTATAATTACTTTTTAAGAACAGTCAACAATACTACTATAATTGTGATATGAAATGCTCACATTGTTACATCCCTAAATAGTGTGGAAGTAATAGTCCAACCAAACATTAGTCGACTCAATGAAGGGCAGTCAAATAAGTTTTCAAAACTATCATCAGTGATTAAGCAATCTGCAAGAATGCAAGAACACATATGTATTTTTGCTAAGAAAATTGACATAGTGACGCATAGTGACTGACAAGTAAATTTAACCTGCAAGTACTGGTTTGGAAATAGAAACATGTAGATTACTTTTATTAAAACTCTGTCATATTAGTAACGCCATACCGGAATCTGATTGTTTACATACAGATATTTTATGAAGATATTGTAATATGGGTATTGGGTTACCTAATGAAAAATATTATGAGTAAAAACTTTCTCTTGTTTCACTTTCACTGCACCTTTGGGGTTATTTGCCATAAATGTCCATACTAGGCTAGCGTAGATCACCTGAGAGTTAGCGAGTGTGTTTGCAACTTTAATGATGTTGTGATATATCACTCGGCCTCTTCTTCGAAAGAATCTTGAACTCTGACCCAGGATCTAGAGGTGTGCGAGTCAATCCAATATTGATAAGAGTGATACTAATTGTACAGTCAGATCAATATTAGTCTCATGAAATCAATAGTTTCTGGTTCTTTTAAGAAATGAGTTTTTTTTGTGTTCACATTGTTAGTGTAGTGTTATTGGTAGACTCAGATACAGTGGTACCTCGGTTTTCGTTGCAAAAAGTCTGTTATAGGCAGAATCGTGTGAAAACCAAAGCCATTTTTGTCCATAAGAAATAATGGAAATCCAATTAATCCGTTCTGGACAACCAAAAATATTAACACAAAACACATTGCATGGAATTATTGATAATAATACAAACAATGTGTGATATGAATATATGCAGTTATGTTTTTGTTAATACTTTCAATTCAGATTAATCACTTTTGAATTGTAATTACGGTAATCGCAATAATCAGTTATTGTTTGCATAATTGAAAATTAACTTTAAAAACACCCCAATATTTTGGCACAAATGCAATTTCACTGTCAGAATGTCAGACAAAATGTTTTACTTGAATGTAAGTGATTTTTGTGCTCAACACCTGGTAACAGTTTCATATAAAGTCTAAATGTTTATTTTGAAGTCGAATTTGCCACCAAGCACACTAAAGATGCCCAATCATGTCTGTTTTTGTTCAGTCAACTTGCAGCATTTCTACCAAGCAGTTGGTGTTGGGGTATGTTGTTCAAATGTAAAGTGCAATAAAAATAAGATCTATTATTATTATTATTATTATTATTATTATTATTATTATTATTGTGGATTTTTGCCATTTGCAGCATTTTCCTGGATCTTGCAACGTTTTGTGATGTTCATGTGAAACTTACAAGTAAAACACTATCAGTATTGGTAATACTGTCCCTGTGCTTATTTGCTATCGGTTCTAAATGTACAGTATCGCACACACCTAGCAGGAACTCTCAGGTACCACCAGAGTAGCATCAATTTGTTGACTACACCTACAGGGGTGTACAGTATTGGAATGAATATAAAACCACCTCAAATTTAAGATGATCCATTGTTTTCAAGTGAAATAACAAGTGGTAGATTAAAATAATAGGGATATATTACGCATTAACTTGAAATAGGTGATCATACGTGAGGTTTGGCTCTCTAAGATAAGCTAAAAACATTAGCTAGCATTCACACTGCATGGTCTGTGGCATCAAAACAGTTTAGCATAAAATTCAAGATTCAAGATTGTTTATTGTCATATGCACAGTTAAACAGACAGTTTGCCGTACAATGAAAATCTTACTTTGCTAGTCCACCCTTCAACAAGTCACACGGTACTTAGCTAAAATAAAAATGTATATACAAGGCACAGTAAGTAACATTACATTATTGCACATTCTGATTGACAGTCAATAGTATAAATATGGAAGCTGTCTTTTCTTCAAAAAGATACAAGTAAAATGGGGGGGGGGGGGTGTAGCATTCACATGTTAGCATTCACAAGCCTGATGGCCTGTGGGTAGAAACTGTTTGTCAGTCTCGTAGTCCTGGATTTCAGGCTCCTGTATCGTCTGCCTGATGGTAGGAGGCTGAAGAGACTGTGCTGGGGGTGTGTACTGTCCTTTATGATGGTGTGTGCTCTCCTGGTGGCCCTGGTAGAGTACATGTCCTGTAGTGAGGGGAAGGCTGCTCCTGATATGTACTGAGCAGTTTTAATCACTCGCTGGAGTGCCTCCGGAAGGAATCAATAAAGTACTATCTTCCTGTCCTTAGCAGTGCAGTTTCCATACCAGACCGTGATTGAGCTGGTAAGGACACTCTCAACCGTACTTCTATAGAAGTTGCTGAGAATTTTGGGTGGCATGCTAAATTTTCTCAGCCTTCTTAGGAAGTACAGTCGCTGCTGGGCTTTCTTTATTGTTTGTTGGGTGTTGTGATCCCAGGTGAGGTCCTCGCTGATGTGGGTCCCGAGGAATTTAAAGGTTTTCACCCTGTCCACCTTTGTCCCCCCCTATGTACAGAGGTGTGTAAAATGACATGATTGGGCAGCTTTAGTGTGCTTGGTGGCAAATTTGACTTCAAAATAAACATTTAGACTTTATATGAAACTGTTACCAGGTGTTGAGCACAAAAATCACTTACATTCAAGTAAAACATTTTGTCTGACATTCTGACAGTGGAAATTGCATTTGTGCCAAAATATTGGGGTGTTTTTAAAGTTAATTTTCAATTATGCAAACAAGTAAATAACTGATTATTGCGATTACCGTAATTACAATTCAAAAGTGATTCATCTGAATTGAAACTATTAACATAAACATAACTGCAATAATTGACTGTAATACACAAACCTCTCCAGTAAGTAGCGCTGTTGGACTCAAAGTTGGCTTTCATTCAATTTTATAATGCAATGTAAAATAAATTCCACAAGATACTTGTTGGATTTTATGTAGTTTGATACGAACATGCATTTCCATGTTTTGGTCACAGCACAAAACAATCTGCTAGAATGTGATATTGTAAAAAAAAAAAAAAAAATAGTGGGTGTTTTGATTGATTGATTGAGACTTTTATTAGTAGATAGTACAGTACATATTCCGTACAATTGACCACTAAATGGTAACACCCGAGTAAGTTTTTCAACTTGTTTAAGTCGGGGTCCACGTTAATCAATTCATGGTGTCTATTACATAAATTAAATATGCAAAGAAGCATGAGTTAAATCATGCTGAACATTTGAAAGAAATGTGTGATTTTGACTTTGGGATGTCTGTAAGGAAGTATATCCTTTATTTTGTTGTGTGTGTGTGAGAACTTGACCCCTGTTGTATTTGTACAGGTACCACCATGTGTACAAGCTGGCAGTCAAGCCCACATGGCAGGCTGCTGTTGTGCGTAAAACCCTGAAAGCGCATCGAAGCGTGTTCCTAATCCAAATGATGGATGGTATGTCTTAAAACTGTACACATGGAATATAATGTCAAAGTAAAACCAGTGTGTTGAATTCAGATTCATGGAAGAACCCGGTCAATACTCGGGTGTACCAACTTGGTCAGAAGGTTCATGTACAAGTCTCTGCTCCACATCTGCCCGCTGGAAGGAAATTGTACATCAACAGCTGCCACGCTTCACTAGCTAGCAGCTCTTCTTCATCCCACAAATACACAATCATTGGACATTTAGGGTATGGATAGAGTACAGCAACTATTAACACTATAGGGCCATTCCAGTGAATCAATGCCATCTGCGTACCCTTTCGAGCTGCAATGATTAATCTGGTAATTCAATTAGAAAAAAGATTACGTTTATATTCAGTTGCTTTGGTTAATCGTTTGAGTGTAACTAATAAACATTTGTAAAACACGGAACGCATTGAGCACCCGGAAATTTAAATACGTGGAAATAGTTCCCCGTAAGGCCACTGCAATATAATGCACATGAGCGCGGTGGTGTGAGGGAGCTGCTAACAGTGCAGTTTTCTTTTTTTTACTTAAAGGCCTACTGAAACTCACTTCTACCGACCACGCAGTCTGATAGTTTATATATCAATGATGAAATCTTAACATTGCAACACATGCCAATACGGCCGGGTTAACTTATAAAGTGCAATTTTAAATTTTCCCGGGAAATATCCGGCTGAAAACGTCTCGGTATGATGACGTTTGCGCGTGACATCACGGATTGTAGCAGACATTTTGGAACAGCACGGTGGCCAGCTTAAGTCGTCTGTTTTCATCGCAAAATTCCACAGTATTCTGGACATCTGTGTTGGTGAATCTTTTGCAATTTGTTTAATGAACAATGAAGACAGCAAAGAAGAAAGCTGTAGGTGGGATCGGTGTATTAGCGGCGGACTACAGCAACACAACCAGGAGGACTTTGAGTTGGATAGCAGACACGCTACCGTGAGTACAGCTTTGGCTTCCAAACATTTGATCGCTTGCCCGTACGTGCGTGCCGCTATGTGCATGTCACGTACGTAACTTTGGGGAAATATATGTGCTGTATGAACTTTACGAAAGCCACAACGCCGTCCACCGCCGTGCCGCTGTCTGGGTTGACTTCCTCCGTCTCGCCGACCGCAACGATGATCGGGTGAAGTCCTTCGTCGCACCGTCGATCGCTGGAACGCAGGTGAGCACGGGTGGTGATGAGCAGATGAGGGCTGGCGTAGGTAGAGAGCTAATGTTTCTAGCATAGCTCTGTCGAGGTCCCGTAGCTAAGTTAGCTTCAATGGCGTCGTTAGCAACAGCATTGCTAGGCTTCGCCAGGCTGGACAGCATTAACCGTGTGGTTACAGGTCCAGGGTTTAGTTCAGTGTCTCCTGAGAGTAGAAGTAATAGTAGTATTGTTGATCTTCGGTCTATCCTTCCAGTCAGGGACATGTTTCTATCCGCAGTTAAGCAGGATGCTATCACGTTAGCTCCGAAGCTAAAGTGCTTCGCCGATGTATTGTCGTGGAGAT
The DNA here is from genome assembly GCF_033978785.1 of Entelurus aequoreus. Classification (NCBI taxonomy): domain Eukaryota; kingdom Metazoa; phylum Chordata; class Actinopteri; order Syngnathiformes; family Syngnathidae; genus Entelurus; species Entelurus aequoreus. Next base: position 45,779,276 of record NC_084733.1, on the reverse strand, counting down.
AAGTCACTGTGAATGTCCATTTCGCGTTCTCGACTCTCATTTTCAAGAGGATATAGTATCCGAGGTGGTTTAAAATACAAATCCGTGATCCACAGTAGAAAAAGGAGAAAGTGTGGAATCCAATTAACCCTTGTACCTAAGTTACGGTCAGAGCGAAAAAAGATACATCCTGCACTGCACTGCACTCTAATCCTTCACTCTCACTTTCCTCATCCACGAATCTCATCCTCGCTCAAATTAATGGGGTAATCGTCGCTTTCTCGGTCCGAATCACTCTCGCTGCTGGTGGGAATGATTGTAAACAATGTGCAGATGTGAGGTGCTCCACAACCTGTGACGTCACGCTACTTCCGGTACAGGCAAGGCTTTTTTATCAGCGACCAAAAGTTGCGAACTTTATCGTCAATGTTCACTACTAAATCCTTTCAGCAAAAATATGGCAATATTAAAGATTAAAGTACCAATGATTGTCACACACACACTAGATGTGGTGAAATTTGTCCTCTGCATTTGTATTGCGAAATTATCAAGTATGACACATAGAATGGATCTGCTATCCCCGTTTAAATAAGAAAATTTAATTTCAGTAGGCCTTTAACTCAGACGTTAAAAGTGCAGTTTCAATATTGATGTGCATATATTTGGAAAAAAGAATGGTAATGGCAAGCAGAAAAAAGTTTGAACTATTTTCTCTGAAACACGCATTGAAGCTATGAAGTGTTTTATTTGATTACTCTATTAATTGAACAAACTAATCAATAGATTAATCGATTACTGAAATAATCGATAGCTGCAGCCCTAACTTCCAGGAAATAAAATGTATAAATGTACCATATAATGAACCGGCACATTGAACTGATTGCATATTTAATGAATACAGTTTTAAAAACTATTTTAACACTGGTAAAATAGCATGTGTTGCTTGTCCTGTCCTATGATTTTACTTTACCATGAAATACAATAATTCAAATCCCTCAGAAATTTTCTATTTTTTGTACAAATGTATATTACTACTTATGTCAACTATGCATTAAGCTTATTTTCTTAAAAAACAAAAAACAAACACAATTTAGTTAAGATTCACACACATTTTGTCCCATGGTTTTCACTGTGTTTTTACCCTAACATATTAGCCCCTCTGAAAAATGTGGAATATGCCATTAATCACATGGTCCCCGGGATGTATCATTCAGATCCAAAAGTAATTTCACTCATGTTTTTTTTTATATTTCAACGACGACTGGGATGATCTCAGTACAGTCCTGTTACCCTAAATTGTATTTTCATTTTTTGTTGAATCACTTTTGATCTGCTGAGTGTCAACATGCTAACAGCATAAGTGCTCTTTTGCTATATTTCATGTATTTCCTCTATGCTAAGAACTCACATGTTACTTTCAGTCATGTTAATCAAATGAGTCGTCTTTGACTTAGGGACCATGTACAAAAACAAAACCAGTTGCCTGAGATGGGCTAATATGCTATAAATAATACTAATTTAGAGTTGAAAAAAGACAGAAATGTACGTTTATTTACAAGTTAAGAGGAAATGGCACCGATGTGGTGGAATGGCCCACATATTGGTTACTCCGTTGGTGGTGTTTAAGATGTTCATGCTATCCACAGTTGCATGCTGGACAGCAAGCGGTACCCAGGAGGGGCTTCTCAGTTCATCTCTCACACAAACAAGACCTTGAGATTCTCATTCCAAGCTTTCCAGTTCATTTCCAACCCAGACAAAGAGGTGAAAAGTAGCAGCCATTGTTCAGCTCTCAAAAAAAAAAGTTATTTAAGCTTTTGTGTGTCTGTTCTTAGATTAGGATTCACTGCAAATTATTTGTCACATCAGAGAAGCCAGGTCCAGCACACAAATCATGCACCTACAAAGAGGACAGGTGAGCCTAATGATAATTTCACTTCTTTCCAAGTGGAATGAAAATATTTGTGCATATATTAGGTGGAGGGCTCTCTCAGGGGACGACTCCATATGTGAGTGCTGTGATTCACGATGTGAGACCTTCAAGTCGCACAAAACCTTCATGGAAGGTGTGCGGTTCTACTTAAGCTGCCTTTTGCCAATATCTTTTTTACTAGTTCAGTTGCATTATAAATGTCAAATCTTTTAAGGTTCCGTAAGGAGTGCGTTGCTGGTTGCCGATGAGCCGCTTGCAGAGGAAGGATTACTGCCTGTCAGAAGACCAAATCATCTCCAACACCCAAGTGCGAATGGATTCAAGAATGATGAAGATGAACGAACAAAAAGGCTAATTATAGAAAAAAAGAAAGAACTTGCAGTTGAGAAATTTGCCAACCCAAAGAGGAAAAAGTCAGAAGAGAGCGTTTCAAATGAGTTCGGAGAAAATGGATCGGGATACGAAGTTGAGGACGACTTTTCAGAGAGGCTGAAGGAAGAACTTGGAAGAAAGTTAGTCCAAGTCAATCAAACAAAAGGGAAAGCGTTGCATGAATGGCTTCAGTCGCAGGGAATGTTAGCGTCACAAGTCACGCAGCAGAGAAATGTGAAGCAACTTGAAGACCCAGGCGACGAAGAAAAGCGTAATCGCACAAATGGGACAGGAACACTATTCTTTGAGGTCCACAATGATGAGCAAGGAGATGACAAAGAGCGGACCTGGTATTTCTCATGGAGGTAGCTTCTTCACGCTGCCATCTCAATAAAATGTCACATTTCAGTTAAGGGGTTCATTATTTTGTCTTTCAACTAAGCACAGCACATGTGAACAGTCTCCAATCGGCTCGAAGTGTATGAAAAATACTTAGTAATGAATATCATGTTAAACATTCCTGAACACTAATAAATACAGAATATATTCGGTAGTTCATTCATCGTTCTGTCCTACAGGTATTCGGGTCAACCATGAAATAAGCACATGAAAAATCTTTCAATCAAATGCATTAACAAGCAGAATCTTAGTGTCCATAAATCTTTATTCTTTCCTTTTTATACATGATTTATTACATTAGTCTCTGAATTAGGGTTCAAAGCAGAAATATCCCACTATTTGAGCCAAAAGCAGCAAAAAATGTGTTCTAAAGGAATTTCAGTATAACTTGTCACTTACTGACCCCAGATTACATTATGGGTCATGAACACATAACCTTAAATGAAAAGGTGACAGTGAATTTATGAGAAAAGAACACACATTAATATAAGAGCTATGCATAAACACTTGATTTATTGGTCACAACTTACATCCGTTGGGACCCTCTTTGTTTTCAACAGCAAAAATAACTTAAGATTCATTTTCTGTCACACGTCTTTGGTAAATGACATCAACATGCTATATTTACAGCCCAGCGTCTTTAAGTCCCGTTGTTGGAATTTTGATCCCACATAGATTCAGCAGGATATATGGTACAATCGATTTCAGAGAGCAGGAGGCATTACTTTTCTCTCGCACCAGTAAAGCTGAGAACGAAGAAAACGGAGTTATAAAGTTACATGTCCGCTGGAGAAAAAGACCCACACCATTTGCATCAAAGTGACATCTTGTCATCTCACAACTTGCAGTGAAACCATCTCGTCTTCTTGTGGAAGGATCATGTCTCTCCTTCAGCAATACCTGATGCTGAGTCATGCCTTTTTTCAGCTGAATCTGGAAATGGAGAAAGTACAAAGTTATTTTCTACGAAACTATCTGATAAGATTTAGTCAGTGTTCTGCTCTGCTCTGCACTTTTACAACAAATGGAAAGAAACAACAGGAAAAAAGCCATAATTAAAATTTTTCAAATAAAGCTTGCCAAGCTTGTGGCATCATCTTCAAAAATAGTTGAGGCTGTAATTGCTGCCAAAAGTGCATCAAAATACTGAGCAAATGGTCTGAATCGTTATCCATCCATCCATCCATTTTCTACCGCTTATTCCCTTCGGGGTCGCTGGAGCCTATCTCAGCTACAATCGGGCGGAAGGCAGGGTACACCCTGGACAAGTCGCCACCTCATCGCAGGGCCTGAATCGTTATGTACATGTCATTTTTAGTTCTTTTTTTAAAAATAAATTTGCAAAAGATTAAGATTAAAGTACCAATGATTGTCACACACACACTAGATGTGGTGAAATTTGTCCTCTACATTTGTCCCATCCCCTTGGGGAGCAGTGGGCAGCAGCGGCGCCGCGCCCGGGAATCATTTTGGTGATTTAACCGAGGTTATGGGTCCCATTTTTATAGTCTTTGGTATGACTCGGCTGGGATTTGAACTCCAACCTACCGATCTCAGGGCGGACACTCTAACCAAAATTCTACATTTCTGTTTTTTCTGTAAAGATGGGGTGCTCAGTGTAAACTAATGAGTAACAAAATAACTTATGATTTTAGCAAAAGGCTGCAACAAAACAGAGTGAAACATTTAAAAGGGTCTGATTATTTACGAACCCACTGTAGGTCAAAATATGTTGTTATTTTAAAGGAAACACTGACATAGTAGCAAAGAAAAAATCTATCCTTTTTCCAAAAAAATCTAGCAGGTGTCATTTCACTAATAAAAACAGCTTCATTTTGTGTGTTAAAGACAGTTTGTCTTATACAAAGGGCATTATGGTAATCAGGAATTAACTAATAAACATTGCAGAGTATTCTGTCTTACCCATGATGCTCTCTGGTTGTGCTGCATCACTGCCTTCTGCATCCATGGCCTTTGTTTTGGGTTTCTTTGCAACAGGTGGTGGCCTCTTTACTTTCTTTATCAACTCCGTCTCATTAATCTCCGTTGTAGAAATGTCTCCCTGTGGCTTGGTCTCTATCACCACTCTCTTGTTGTTCTTCGAAAAGATAAAGTTTGCCGTGCTGGTGGGAGAGTGACCGGCGTCTTTTGGCGATGTAGGCAATTGGAAGCTGAGGCGAGGCGCAGAGCTGTCTTTTGACCTGGCAGCTGTCCTCATACGTATGGCCTCCTGTAGGTTCATGGAGGGAGAGCTTGTGATTACTGGAGACCTGAGGACCGTGGGTGCACGTGGAACAACATCCGACTGGGGTGGAGTTGGTAGGGAGGCGGGTGGAGATGTGGATGTAGGAGAAGGTGTCAGTATGATTAAGGATCTTCTAATGGGCTTCTGAGGAGCCTCACTGTTGGGCAGGGTTGTTTGGACTTGGTCATTGAGTTGTTGAATTGTCAAGAAGTCCTTAGCTTTCGCTGGCTCTTCTGCTATGGGAGGTTCAGGGCTGCTTTTTACAGGCCGCAGTTTGACCATCTGCAGAAGGGAAGGGGTTACCACACGGAGATATTCTTCTTGCACAGGAGATGAGGGCTCAGGGCTTTTTTTCGCTGTGCTTACAGGACTAGTCGAGTGCAAAAGAGAGTCCAGCCCCCCCATGGGAAGAGGTGGTGGCACTGGAATGCCATTAGGTGGAGAACAAGTTAGTTCCTCAGGCTTCTCTGGTGAAGAAGGGATGATAGCTTCATTCTGAAGCGAAGGAAGGGCTTCATTGGTAGGGACCTCATCAGTGTTTGGGGGTGCAGCTTTAAATGCAGGGAGGGGCTCCAAGGAAGGTGGAGGTGGAACACTTTGAGGCGGAGTGATAATTTTATTACATGAAATCTGTTCACTTTGAGATTCAGATGAGATGGTCTCATGTTGAAGGGCCATTTTCGCTTCCAATGAACGTTGGAGTAACTTTAGGGGTTCAATAGGGGGTGGTGGAGGAGGAATACTTTGCGGTGGATAGAGATTGGAAACTGGGGTTTCCTCTTCAGGAGACAGAGAACAACTCTCTTGAGAATATGCAGGAGCAACCACCTCAGAACACTGAACAAAGATTGTTTCAGCAACTTTAGTACAGGGATCCTCTTTAGCCTTAACTAAAGGTGGAGGGATGTTTCTTGTTATAGCAGAATGGAGCATTTGAACCAAGGGAGCTTTAGCTATCACAGCTGTAACCTCTCCAGGGGGTGGCGAGGAACCCTTTTTAGGTTTTGGAGAAGAGACGTCTTTGGATGGAGGAGAGATGACCTCTGTAATCGTCGAAAGGGTTACAACCGTAACTGGTGGAGGAGGGGCGGCGTACGATGGCGGAGGAGGGGCTGTGTACGATGGCGGAGGGGGTATACTTGGAGGTGCAACCACATGTGAGGTTTCAGACCCCTGCAGTTCAGGCTCTGTGACCACAACAACAGATGGAGTGGTATTGGAGGAGTGAAGCTCTGTAATTATCGTTGCAGCAGGTACTGACTTGGGTGGCGATGCCGGCAGGGGCGCAATTAACCCTCCTTCACTAATTAAGGGTGGAGGTGGGAGGGGGAAATCTCTCTCATCAGGCACACTCACCACTTGTATTATTGGTGGAGGTGGTGGGGGCCAGGAGGAGTCATAGGACACAGCATTGTTGACCTGTCTGCCAGGAGGCTCAGGAGGAAGGTGTGCCGGAGGAGGAGATGGGGATGGAGTTGAGCGTATTAATGAAATGGCATGTATAACATCCACTTTAGTCTTCACTTCTGATGATTGTGTGGATGACGTTTTGTCTTTGTCTCTCTTCGCCGCTAGCCTTTCTTCACGTTTCTCTACAGCCTTCACTAACATTCCGTTCAGTATGTCATTTACTCGTACATTTTCATCCTTCTCGTTCACGTTCCCATTCCCTTCTAAATCAACTTTCTGAGTCAGTCTTTCGTTGCTTATTTGGTGAACCTCATTCGCATTCAAAAGTGCACTTTCTTCAACTTTCCGTGTCTCTAGCGCATGTGCAATTCCAGCCATAGCCCCCACCGTCTGATTGTTCCCTTTTCTTTCTCCTGCTAAACTCTTCACAGAGCCCTCAGTAGACACAGATGTAGACACACAAGGAGATGGCCTCTGTTGCCTTCTGTCTTTTGGATTCTTTTTTATAATGGCATATACATTGTCCGGAGCTGGGGGTCCCAGGAGCAATTCAAAGGTGCGTTTGTTATGAGCCCAGACTTCTGGAGGCGGAGCTGGAGGTGCATGGACTTTGGGATGTGGAGGGATGTCAAAAAGTTCTCGCAAGGTCCTCACTGAGGGGCTGACGCTTGCAGATTCCACATTGTCTTGTTGAGACATCTTATCCTTCATGGATTTGCTGTTTTCATGGGTTTCAGACTGTGAGAGGGGTGATGGAGCTGAGGAACTGGGAAATAACCTTTGAAGCTTTGCTAGGATCCCTCTTTTGTGCTTCGGCGAGGAGCTAGAAGGCTGAAGCTGCGGGGATGTGCAGTCTTGACTTGAGTAGCCACTGGAAGGGGAGATTATTTTGCTAAAATCTTGCAGTGGTTCTCTCTTTTCTTGTGAAGAAGAGATGATCTTTCCCGCCTTGGACGATTCACTGGCCTGTTGTAATTTTGACAAGTTAAATAACACAGAACCTGTGGAGTCCTCCAGAGAGCTGGTGTCCCCGTTGTAGCCAGGACTGTCCATGGTTGTAACAGGAGAAGCTTCGGGTTCATCAGTTCCCCCAGTTGGAGCTGAGACACTTTGAGGAGAGGACTCCTTTAAAATGTCCACCGCTTCTGCTAAATCCCGTGACCGCCGCTTCATCTTGTTGTGCAGAGAATAAGAACGGCTTGGGGGAGGCGGGGCCCTTTTAGGCTTCATGATGGAAAGGCTGCGAAAATGCCCATCCCCCCTCTTGCCTCCATTTTCCTTGTTTCTGAGATTGCCATTGAAGCTGACTTTAGAGGATTTGCTGATGGAGGAAGTCTCATTGTCGTGAGAATTATCCTTTCTAGAGGCATTGCCGCTGGAGATGGTTGAAGAGTCAGACACCAAAGTCTCTGAGGAGTCAGAGTGGCTCCAACAGGAGGTGTCTGACAAGTTGTAAGGGTTGTGGTGGGAGGAATAGGTGCCTTTGGAGGCTTTGGAAGAAGTAGTTCTACAGGAGGTGCGGGATGGGGAGGGGCTAGACAAAAGCAGGCTACTCTTGCTGACAGTGCGGAGGCTGTTGCGACTTTGGCCACGGCTGATCTCCACCACCTCAATAGATGGTGGCAAAACAGCATTTGGGATAATTTTGGACATGTAAGTAGCCTGCGGAGAAATTAACATTACAGGGGAGGGCATCTCCTGCTGGAGACTGTTGGCAGTGGTCATGGAGGGAAAAGCCACTGACTGAGGCCTCTGCCCGTCCAACAAGTCAGGGCCCAATCGTTGCAGCAGCGCCAGGTCATCCACATGACTAGCATAGGTCTTCATTTGCTCCACACTTAGGGGTCCTTGATGGTCGCTGTCACAGGGCTCATCGTTGAATCCCTCTTCTCTCTCAAATTTTGAAGGCACCCTGTCCAATCCTAATAAAAGAAGGGCTCGTTAATATAGGCTCATTTAACTAATACAATGAAACCTCTAAATCATACGATTCAAGATTTGTTTTTTTTTTAAATCTGACTTTTAAGTCACACAATATTTCAAACTGTCACACATAACAAAATTATGTCACCATAGTGCGAGCATTTAGGACACATTCCAGGAGGACTGGTCTCAATAAGGGATGTTAAGCAAAGACAGTGAGCCTAAACACCAGAAGCGACTGGAAAGTGCAAAACTTCATCACTTGTTATCAGAGTTAAGGAGGAGTGTTTAAGTTGTGTTTTATTTTAATATTTAAAGTAACACATTTATAAACATCTATAATAAGTACAAATGCATTAGGCATTTCAAGTGCTGTCTGCACTACCAGTTAAGAGTTTAAAAGGGCATCATATTGACCTTAGAAAAGATTATTCGTGTTACTGTTATAGGAAAATTTGATCAAAATATGAACAATTTGCATTACCAGCCTCCTTAATCACAGCACTTAATCAGACTGTTTTCCTATTCAGAAGTTCCACTCTAGATTATGTTTGACTATCCAAATGAACTTTTGCTATTGGTTTTATTTATCTGACGTCACATCCGGCTCATTAACTATGCGAGGCTCGAAGTGGTGGGCCAGTGACAGTCCATTGTCAGTGTGTTCTGACAGCATTTTGCCTTTTTGGAACCGTTCAAATTGCAAAAGCGATACAGGTTTCATCAGAGTTCCTCGAGAGGTAATCAAGACGAGCAAAAGATGTCAAGATTATATGAAAGACGACATAAAAAGTGGCACGCACTCCAGACCGAGGGAGCAGAGTCAAAGAACGCACGAGTTTGCAGTGATCACTTCGTTAAAGGTTTGTTTGATATATTTTTTGTGTTGAGTATTTCCCATTTAAGTATTATCTTGACATTTGCATTTTATGTTGTTTTAGAGTTCTTGAAACTTTTTTTTGCTACTCGGCGAGTCTAAATAAAAGAAAGAAAATGTGAGGGAAACCTAAAAGAGTTAAACTTTTACCAAAGCCAACAATCATAAATGAAACTTTCAGCACATACAAAATGTTGACATCTATAATAATATTTTGATAAAGACGAGAAAAAACATGCATACTCGTAAATGGCGCATGCAACCACAACAACAGCAAACATGGCTGTAGACGCAAAGTTAAATCATGAATGCAACCTCACCCGAGCAAAAACTATGTATGATTTATTCGGGAGAGTCTTGATCCCAATTTCCTTGACCCAGCCTCACACAAAGAAGTTGTAGACCTCCATGCTTTTCCAATTTTTCATCTGTTTTGTCATGTAGAAGATGTACATCTGGCGCACCAGATAGTTCGACATATCTGGGAAAGTGACTGATGGATAATCCTTGAGCTCATTCGCCAAATCTTTTTTTTATATATCGTATATGGATGCCATTGCATAGTTAGATTTTTTTGCCCTAATCTGCTTTTAATGGGGAAGATCTAGGCCCCTTGCCTACTCCTATAGTTCTCACACTGTTTGCTGCACAGTAGCCATGTTGGTTTGGTGGCCCACCACATCGTTTACTTCCGTTCAAAAGTCACGTAACTGAATAAAACCTATTACTTAGAAACATAAGGGGCATACCTAGTTCTCGTTGAACATGCTGAGGAATGCCTGTCGTCTTCCTGCGTCGTCGTCTTGTCCTGCCTTTTTCCGACGGTTTCCCAGAGCTTAATGGCCTGAATGTTGACTCTGGACGAACAGAGACAATAAGAAAAGAGGACTCTGCATAAGGTTAGTTAAGAAATCATTTTGTTTCACTTTCCACACATCAACATAATTAAAGTCAAATCAACCTGCATATGCCAACTATTTAAATTATCAGGACTAATGTGTTACTGCACATGAAGTCCTGTTTATTTTAGTAACAGTCAGGGACAGCCTTGCCATTAGCCAAACCCAGGAGCACAGATTTCCAGGGGCCCCAAAATGTCTCATAGAAAACTATTATTAAAGTTCTCTTCCATCTAAAACAATGCTTTGTTTTTTTGTTGTAATTTGTGGGCTTGGTAAAATACCAAATCAAGCATGCTCGTTTTCAACAGCCCCACCCCTCTTCCTGCTTACGCAGTAGACTATCCATGCTACTACGCATCGAAACAACCCTTTTGGCACAGTTTTATAAAGATGCAACAGGGTTACCCAAGTAGAGCGGAGAAGACGAGTAGAACGTTTTTCAAGTTTTTATGATTTTTTTTTTTTTTAAATAGAACGCATTATTGCAGATCTGGGGCCGTACTTATCAAGCTTCTTAGAATTACTCCTAAGAAGTCTGCTAAGAGTTGACTTAAGAGTAAATAAATTATTCGCTGAAAGCTGCACTTAAAAGTTAGTTATCAAGCGTCTTACTCACATTTTCAGCGAAGTGTAGGACTGAATCTTAAGTGTCACACTCAGAGCTGAATTACGACATTACTATGTGCCGTAAACGGAATTTTAGGTGACGTAATTTCTGTGTCCATAGAAATGACCAATCACGGAAGGGAATCCCTTGTCTAAGAATAAAGAAATATCTTAGAAATATTTAAGTGGACAATGGGAGTGCATATTTTGACAATAAACTACAAAATAATACAAAACAAACAAACAATATTGGCAATGAATCAAAAATAAATGTTTCCTTTTATTGTTGCGCCTTTCCTGCTTCCTGCTCCCAGACCGTAACAAAGAGGCAGGGGAGACACTTCTCCAGGATGTATGCTCGGGGCAACACCCTTCACTTTACCCGGCAGTGGGTCTCCACAGCGGACGACTTTAGAGTGAATGATGAGTCCGGCGATTAGTTGCAAATCTTGCTTTATTGATTGCTTGCACACAGCCAATCAAACACAAAACAAACTAGTCCCCGCTCGCACTCACAATACCGCTCCCTCTCTTCTTTCGCCCACACACTCACTGACGTCACTCACCTCACATGCTGTAACCTAGCGTATGTGTGTGCCACACACATACGCTACTCTCATAACATTTTCTTTCCAATTCATTAATTAGGCAACTAATTTGAAACTGGTGTGGGTGGCTCTGTATATACTAGTCCACTGCAGCCACATACAGAAATCAACAAGGAATCGAAAATTATTAAATCTGTGACAAAAATAATACCTGCTCTGTCTAAACGATACCGTTTGATCAGCTGCTCGTCATCAAACAAAGATGAACGTTCGCGCACGTCTCTCGCCTCAGTGCCATCCCCTGCTGGCAACTCCTAACCACTTAAGACACCTCTGAAGGTCTCTTAAATATCGTGGAGAGTAGGAGTGATTCTTAGACTTAAGAACGTTGATAAAAAGCTTTTATTCTTAAGTTTGAGAGTAGGACTAAATTTCGCAAATTTTCAGGACTTAAGTATAAAATGGCACTCTAAGAAGCTTGATAAGTACGACCCCTGGGCATTCTGCGGCCCACGGGCCGCATCCGGCCCTTTGTGCGTCCCTGTCCGGCCCGCGTGAGGCCAATTATAAATTACAAAATACATTTTAAAAAGTATTTATGTCGAGTGTGCAATACAACGGTGCTGCTTTTGTTTTGAAAATCGTTATTTTTATTACTTGCGTGTGGACGTATGCGTGTGCGTGATTGTGAGTGAATGTGAACAGCTGCAATCACAAGTTACAAAATAAAGTTGAAAAAACATCTATGTCGTGCGCGCAATACAACTGTGCTGCTTTTATTTTGAAAAGTATTATTTATGGGCGTGTGTCCGTGTGTAACCTGCGAGTGAAGGTGCACATGCAGCGACAAGTGATGCACGGTTTACACCCGAGACGCTAAAAAGAGAAAAGTTGATGAAGAATGACGTGTTTCCAACAAGACATGGACTGCCAAGCAACATTCCCTCTAAGGTGCGTGCCTGCGCAATTGTGCACTGCTCAAGCGTCCGCTGCGCGCAGCAAATATATGCCGCGCACCAAATCAAATCCCATCTGAATTCTAAACAAAATAAACATATTTATTCTATGTAATTTTGCAATGCAACTTTGAGTGACAGTGACAACAAGCGGCCCTAACGGTGTTCGTCAACACCGTTCAATTATTGTAACGTCTATCGAGATGCTTCGAGGACAGGAATTATATCGATCACTTTATTGAGCAAAACTGTTTATATTCGGACATAACCACACCAAAAACATGAGTAAAACAATTCTATCTCGAAAAACTAGTCATTTTCTGCCGTACAAACCAGGCCAAAACCAACTTGTCATCTGTCACCAACACGCATAGCACTAAACCACTGGTGCGTTTATGGCCACACAAAAAGTCGGACAACTCAAACACCACACAAAGTTACACTATGACTCCTCAGTCATACGTGTGCTTATTTTACAGTCATTTATTATTAATGTTAATTTATTTATATTAGTCATGGAATGCTGTTACACACACTATGTTGAAGTATTATTATTATTATTATTATTATTATTATTATTTATCTTACGGTATATATCAAAAATAATATTGAGCAAAATTTAATTGAAATATTGTCGATGTAGCCCTCCAGCAGTGCTCGGGTTGCTCATGCGGCCCCCGGTAAAAATTAATTGCCCACCCCTGCATTATTGTCATCAAACATGAGAGCATGACAAAATTACAAAGACAAACTACCCAAGGTGCCAACCTTAGTGACACTGAATGTATGTCATCAACACAGCAAGCACTGTCAGTGCAAGATGCAAGTGGGGAGTGACGCTTTTTATCACAAATATGTGAGTATTAAAGCGCTCAAAATGGTAAACTATTGTAACTAAGGGTCTGTTAAGATGTAGTTCAAGTTTGTCATGTATGAACTCCAGAGGCAACAGTCTCGTCTTGTTCAAACACGTCCAACATCAAGAACTCTCTTTTTCCCACCAGTCACACACTTCCGGCCTTGACAATAATAGCGCTACACGTCACATTCGGCCCAAAATAATGATTTCCCAAAAATGGCTTACACTTTATTGAATGTTAATTAATGTTCATAGTCATTATGCGGCTTGCATGATAGTTTCTAACAACTGATTTACCATGTTTTTTTGTGCTTTTTTTTGCAGTTACCTTGCCTGGTGAGTCCAGAGCGGGAAGACCTCAAAGACACGGACGACTTCACAGAGGCCGTGTCAGGAATGGTGCTGTCAGACGTAAACCCCCCACCCTCTCCGTCTGTCTGGACCGTCATCATCGACTAACAGGAGCATAACACACATTAATTATGACAAACATTCAGAATCTTGGAAAGTTTGAATAGTTAATGGATTTTCACTTACAATTGTGCTTTCATTATCTTGGAAATCTACTCCAGTGTTGGTTTCTACAAGGAGAGCAACATTTTTAGTGTTTATTAGGTGAAATTCTTTGGCATAATTCACTCGGGCCGTTATGAATATTTTGGCACTAATAAAGCACTACGCTATGAAACTGTCGGCGGCGCTTCATACCTTCCTGCCGCATCATTTTCAAGCCTTCCAAGGCCTCACTGTGAAGGTCCTCCAGGTACTTGGGCCTGCTACCTTCAATGAACACGTTCTCCTGAAGCAGGGGAGGAGGCAAGGTCTTGTCATCCTCATGCAGATTTAGCGCACCTTGAAGGAGAGAGAAAGCCACGAGAGGTGATCAGCATTGGGACTGAAACAGCAGATTAGCTGCCCATACGGACACCAAAGCAGCAATCATGTTGCTGCAAGACACATTTAAGCCCAAACAAACAAAACAAGAGGCCGACTGCAACAACAGAAAAAATATTATTGCGATTAAATCTTTGTTTCACTCATTGGTTCAGGATTAAACTTTGGCTTTGAGAATGACGCAAAGGATTATCAAGTCAAAAGATGTACAATTTATGATGGGATTTGCACATTCTTCTGGACTCCATCTAATCTCATTAGACAGTGAAAAGAGAATGAATATGTCTGTGCAAGCAGAGTATGAACTAATTAGGAGATGCTGTGATTACGTGACAAGGACAGTGGACGCCATCCAGGAAAAAGATAACCTATGAGATAGAAATGGTATTCAGTCACATGTTGACTTCAAACATGTGAAAAACCTGAAGAACCACTTCTTATGACTAATGAATGTCTTACTTGTTCACACTCCAATCACCACCGCTTTCTATGTTATTGAATGCAACATTTATTTATTTTTTATATTACATCTCAGCTAAAAAAAAATACTTAATAGAATAATAAAGTATATATTATAATTAATTCTTTGACCGGTTACCCACTGGGAGGCGCTACAGATGCATTAAAACAAGAACGATAAAATTCAAGAACAGTTTTTTCCTGAAAGTCATAATCACTCTAAACCACATATGTCAAACTCATCTGGCAACCTCATTGTATGTGGTCCACCACGTCATTATTGTGGTTCGCTACATTATTTTATGTGGTCTGCTACATCATTTTATGTGGTCCGCTACATCCTTTTATGTGGTCCGCTACATTATATTGTGTGGTCCGCTACATCATTTATGTGGTTCGTTACATTATATTATGTGGTCTGCTACATCATTTTATGTGGTCCGCTACATCATTTTATGTGGTCCGCTACATCATTTTATGTGGTCTGCTACATCATTTACAGTATGTGGTTCGTTACATTATATTATGTGGTCTGCAAAAATCATTTTATGTGATCCACCACATCATTTTATGTGGTCCGCTACATCATTTTATGTGGTCCGCCACGTCATTAATGTGATCGCTACATCATTTTAAGCGGTCTGCCACGTCATTTTAAGCGGTCTGCCACGTCATTTTAGGTGGTCCACCACGTCATTAATGTGATCCGCCACGTCATTTTATGTGGTCTGCAACGTCATTAATGTGATCGCTACATCATTTTATGCAGTCTGCCACTTCATTTATGTGGTCTGCCACTTAATTTTATGCAGTCTGTCACGTCATTTTAGGTGGCCTGTGACGTCAATTGACGTGGTTTGTCACGTCATTTTATGCGGTTCGCCACATTATTTTTATGTGGTCCGCCACGTCATTTGATGTGGTCCACCATATTATTTTATGAGGGCCGACACATTATTTTATGGGGTCTGACACACAATTTTATGCGGTCCAACACACTATTTTATGCGGTGCGCCACATCATTTTATGTGGTCCCGTCACAATATTTGATGTGGTCCGTCATGTTATTTCATGTTGGCCGTCACGTCATTTACGTAGCCCACCTCATCATTATTTGGCCTGCAAAAACCTGGAAATAATATAGCACTAAATATATTCGATGTTTAAATTTTTACAGAAAAACAAACTGCATGCAGTTGCATGTGTTCTACGGTTTAATATTATCTGATCATGCAACAAGATGTTCCAAGCAGTTTTTGTTCTGCTTAACAAAAATGCCTAAATATCTGCTCGTCACCTTGACTTAGGTTCAAAGCAAGTTAAAGTTTAAGTACCAATGATTGTCACACACACACTAGGTGTGGCGAAATTATTCTCTGCATTTGACCCATCACCCTTAATCACCCCCTGGGAGGTGGGGGGAGCAGTGAGCAGCAGCGGTGGCCGCGCCTGGGAATAATTTTTGGTGATTTAACCCCCAATTCCAACATTATTTACCAATCTGTTAAAAATATGAAAATCGAAAACATTTGCCTATGCAAATTGTGTAACGAGACTATTATACATTTATATTTATACATATTTACTGTTACAAGCAACCATCAAAGGGCTTGTAAGTTGTAATTACAATGTGGCCCTCAATAAAAATGAGTTTGACACCCCTGCTCTTAGTCCTTTCATGCACGAAACTACAGTCAAACCCGTTGATCCGCCTACTGAGCACTTTGATTACTGTGCTATATCTATATATAGTGTCATGTATCATAACTCTCATTGTCCAATATTCACTCATGATTACTGCAAAACCATTTAATCTGTGCAATATTTAAATTTATTATTGCCTAATTTACTTTTTCCACACGTTTATAGTCAGAACACTGCACCTGTTATTCCTTATTCATTTTTCTTTATCTAATTACACAATTTTTATTTTTCATCTCTTAAGTTTTGCAATATAACAAGTAGTCTGTTTTTCGATTGCATGTCTGCACCAGAGAAGGAGTTGGTTTAATGACAATACAAAGCATTCTATTCTATTTTATTTAAAAACAAATAAAATGTTAGTCCAATGTCCAGGCCACTTGCCAGGAGACGCATGGGGGATCATTAGCCTAACAACCTGCTAAGACACTTTTACGTAATGCCGACAGCTGCTCTACATTTAGCCACCTACTGTACTACATTGGCTACACACTGTAAGGCCATGCTGGAATTAGCCTCAACGGCCATGTGATGTACTGACAGCAGTTTTGTAACAGCAATACAAGAGCATTTCAAAACCAGGAAGGTCCAAGCCACATAATTAAAAATGCTATTTTAATATTTGTAATTTTCTAAAAAAAATACTTTTGTATATTTAGACTCAAAAGTTTATGTCAGTACTTTAGTGTTATTAGTATAAACTCAATCAAAGTTTATTTATATAACCCTTAATCACGAATGTCTCAAAGGGCTCAAACTGCAACAGCTCAGATCCCACATCAGGGCAAGAAAAAAATCAACACAATGAGCACAATGAGAAACTTTGGAAGGGACAGCAGATGTGGGGTCCCCCCTACCCCCCTGGGTGGCCGGTGCAATGGATGCCAAGTGGATAGGGTTAATAACGTGAGAGACCAGTC
>NC_084733.1:45722292-45757292 GCF_033978785.1 Entelurus aequoreus | reverse complement strand
CTTGTTCCTTTTGGGGTCGCCGGGGGAGCTGGAGTCTATCTCAGCTGTATTCGGGCAGTAGGCGGGGTTCACCCTGGACAAGTTGAGGTAAAAAATATGTAAAATGGAATGACTTTTCCCTTATCCCATTACGGACATTTCTTGAAAGTTTGATGAAAATTCTATAGCGAAATGAAAGAAACAGAGTGAACTCTCTTGTCTCCACTTTCTTTGTCTCTGCAAAGCCGCTAGCATACGTGCACACAAAATTTGAAGCTCACTTCACAAACATAAGGTAACATAGTAGAAATGATCAAGATCAGGCGCAGAATATAATCAATTGTTCCTTATCCCATTTCGGACATTTCCTAAAGATTTCATCAATGTCCACTCATAACTTTTTGAGTTAAACAAACCAACAGACATCCCCAGCGATTGCATAACCTACTGGCGGAGGTAATGGTAACTACAACAATAATACAAACCCCATTTCCATATGAGTTGGGAAATTGTGTTAGATGTAAATATAAACGGAATACAATTATTTGCAAATCATTTTCAACCCATATTCAGTTGAATATGCTACAAAGACTACATATTTGATGTTCAAACTGATAAACATTTTTTTTTTTGCAAATAATCATTAACTTTAGAATTTAATGCCAGCAACACGTGACAAAGAAGTTGGGA
Organism: Entelurus aequoreus; assembly: GCF_033978785.1. Classification (NCBI taxonomy): domain Eukaryota; kingdom Metazoa; phylum Chordata; class Actinopteri; order Syngnathiformes; family Syngnathidae; genus Entelurus; species Entelurus aequoreus. The sequence continues at coordinate 45,756,623 of NC_084733.1, read as the reverse complement.
AAGGTGGCAATAAATACTCATAAAGTTGAGGAATGCTCATCAAACACTTATTTGGAACATCCCACAGGTGAACAGGCAAATTGGGAACAGGTGGGTGCCATGATTGGGTATAAAAGTAGATTCCATGAAATGCTCAGTCATTCGCAAACAAGGATGGGGCGAGGGCCACCACTTTGTCAACAAATGCGTGAGCAAATTGTTGAACAGTTTAATAAAAACCTTTCTCAACCAGCTATTGCAAGGAATTTAGGGATTTCACCATCTACGGTCTGTAATATCATCAAAGGGTTCAGAGAATCTGGAGAAATCACTGCACGTAAGCACTAAGACCGTGACCTTCTATCCCTCAGGCTGTACTGCGTCAACAAGTGACATCAGTGTGTAAAGGATATCACCACATGGGCTCAGGAACACTTCAGAAACCCACTGTCAGTAACTACAGTTGGTCGCTACATCTGTAAGTGCAAGTTAAAACTCTTCTATGCAAGGCGAAAACCGTTTATTAACAACACCCAGAAACGCCGTCGGCTTCGCTGGGCCTGAGCTCATCTAAGATGGTGTGACAGTTTGACCCCACACTGTCACTGTTTGACCTTTGGACTTCCTCACAAACCGTGCACATTTGTTGGGAAGCTCAACATGGACAAACTACAAACATTCAATCTTGTTAGCTAGTGAAAAGCATGTGCTCAACAAACAAATTGTTACCTGTCACCCACCATGGCTCTGAACAGTTGACTAAAAGAGTCAGGGTGGGGTTGAGGGCGTTATATAGGTGAACACACCTGCATTCACTAATTAGGCCAAATTTGGGTCGAACCATTATCTTCAAAGGCTGGGTGTTACAGAAGGACACTGGACATTTGAAAGTTGTGTTGTCTAAAGCCTGAATTTACTGTGTACAAAAATGACTGCACTACACATGCAAAAGTACTATGTGAATACTTTTTAGACATGTGATGGTTATGTACGGTGTAATTTACAAAATAACGGTTTTCTTAATTCCCCCAATTGGTCCCAGCTAGTGGGCGGAGCTATGGGCTATTTAAGTTGGAAAATGCTGTTTTTCTGACAGTCTGCTGTCGGTCACTGTTGGGGAGGTTCTCTGTCCTGAGCAGGAGTTTCGGTCTCCATGCATCATCTACTGAGGTGATTATTTTGATGATGAGATGTTGTGTTGTAACCGGTTAAATTAGTTTTGTTGATTGCTAATAGATTTTGCTAAATCTGTTTTCATTATTTAATTCTTTACTTTGACATATTTGATTATTGACCTTTGATTATGAATACATGTATTTTGTTATAATGGATGATTTACATTTTGATTATTTTTAATATGCTTATTTTGATGAATTATATAGGCCTATTTAAAGCATGCAACTTTGAAATGTATTTAGAATATAAATGTACTATATATAATATACAATACTAATATTGCCTCTGTTTATTACCATTACAGAGTGTAGGTGCTTTGTTTTCCTGTCATTGTTCACCTTTTGACACTTTTTGGGATTTCAATAAATGTTTGTAAACTGTTACCAACTGCGTGCCTTGCCATCCTTGATTTGAAAGTCTGGTTTGCAACGGTTACATTACCTTCACCCGAGGCGGGGTGTGACATATGGTGGCAGCGGTGGGATGGCAAGCCGCAGAGTTTACAACAAATCTGGCAGAGGGCAGGCCAGAACTGGTTTGAGATCCCAAGTGTCGAAGGTGGCAATGACAGAGGAGACTGATGAGATGGCTGGTCGAGGGGCCACGGCGATGAGGCTGGACCGGACGACTATGGCTGAGGAGCGTGAAGTTGGATGGAACACAGAGGAGTCTGAAGAAGACGTCAAAGGTTTTGAGAACTCTGGGGCTAGGCGTAAGCAGCATAGGAAGGGTTCTGGGAAGGCTAGGTGGTCTGCTGAGCCACCAAAGACTGAAAGAGTGCTAAGTGAACCTACCCTGGTTAACATGTTTCAAGACTTTTTGATTGGACAGCAACGTAGGGAAGCTATCCTAGTCCATGAACTCCAGGAGTTAAAAAATGTCTGTACAAGGCCTAGCCTAGATCACTCACTCACTAACCAAAATGCTAACCGTACTACTGATGATAGTCGTTATGAGCAGTCGCCCAAACCCAAACCCAGAACTCGCCCACAGCCAACTCCTAGTCCTCAAGCGTCGCCGTCCAGAGATTCCTTGCCACCTGACCATCATCTCCGACAAGGCCCAAAGATGCTCCCGTTCCAGAAGGGTGAGGACATCGAAAACTTTCTTCTCCGCTTCGAGCGCATCGCTCGCACCTGGGGCTGGTCTCAGTCTGACTGGGCCTGCCGACTTGTTCCACTCTTGACCGGCAAAGCTCTGGATGCCTATTCTGCGATGGAGGAAGATGCTTCCAACGTCTATACTGACCTTAAAGAAGCCCTCCTTGCTAAGTTTGATATCTCTCCTGAGACTTATAGACTCCAGTTCCGGTCAACCTACATTCCCCCTGGTGAATCTCCCAAGGAGACTTACAACAGACTCAAAGGTCTCTACAGAAGATGGATCAAGCCAGAGCAGCATTCCAAAGAAGACATTGCAGAGCTCTTCATTCTGGAGCAAATGCTTCGCATGCTGCCCAACGAAATGAAGACTTGGGTGAAGGAACATGAGCCAGAAGACGGACTTACTGTTGCTAAACTTGCAGGCCAGTACTTGAATGCTCGTAAAGGACTCCGAATGCCAAGGCAGCAGAACAACCGTGTAGCAGCCCAAGGTGCAGCCGACCTGTCACACCAAAGAGGTGTGCAGAAAGCAGGTGGTTATAGCACCTCAGGGGACAACAGACTGCTCCCGAGACAGAGTCCAGTGAAGGATCTCATCTGCTACCACTGCCAACAGCCAGGGCATCGAGCCCCAGTCTGCCCCTTGAAAGGTCCCAAGCTGTCCAGCTTCTGTCATGTTCCCCATCCATCTGTCCCAGCTTCAGTCATGGCACCTGCTCTTGCACCCAATTCTGAACCTGAGGCCAAACCTATCATGGTGCCAGCTTGTGTTAATGGCCGTCCAGTGCAAGCATTGTTGGACACAGGTAGCTCCATGACACTGTTGAACCATTCTTTTGTGTCACTTGGTAATCTTGACTATCAGCATGCCACAGCCATTCAATGTGTCCATGGTGATCAAAGAATATATCCCGTGGCTGATGTGACCATCGTCATCGATGACCAGGCTTTCTTGCTCCGTGTGGGGGTTCTTGATCACATGCCCCATGACATGATCTTGGGCAGAGACTTGCCTATTCTGCATGATCTTGTTCATCAGACACACACGCAGAAAGTGAAGTCCAGTTTTATTCCAGCCATTCAAGAGGCTTATCCAGTACTCACCCGTGCCCAGACAGCCAAGATAGGGCTGGAGCCTCTTCCTGACTTGGACCCTTCTCTATGCCAGGGTGGTCAGAAGGGCCCGCCCAAAAGTAAGAGCCAGCGCCGCCTGGAGAAAATCCAAGGTACTCCACTGTTGGGTAATGTGTCAAGCTTGAAACCTGATGAAGAGTGGCAAGTACCTGAAGACATCCGAGAGCTACAGAGAGCTGATGTCTCACTGGCTCCCCTGCTGGCTAAGATGAAAGATGCAAACATCCCCTTGCAGCCAAACCAGGGTGAAAAGTATGTCTTGGAGGATGGAGTTCTGTATGTAGCAGATCAGTCAGAGAATCGCTTGGTGGTCCCTACCTGCTGTAGGCCCCTTGTACTGCATCTTGCTCATTCCATACCTTGGGCTGGTCATCTTGGGCAAGACAAGACTCTTGCTCGAGTCAAAGCTCGCTTCTTTTGGCCTTTAATGGTCAAAGATGTTATTGAGTACTGTCAAACCTGTCTACAGTGCCAGAAGACCTCTCCGAGACGACCTGAGAAAGCCCCACTACTCCCTCTTCCTCTCATTGATGTTCCTTTCCGGAGGATTGCAATGGATATCGTTGGACCCCTGGAGAAAAGCAGTGGAGGCCATGAATACATCCTTGTCCTCTGTGACTATGCCACCAGATTTCCCGAGGCCTTCCCACTAAGGAGTATCAAGACTCCGAAAGTCATCTCTGCACTTGTACAATTCTTCTCACGAGTAGGAATTCCAGATGAAATAATCACGGATCAAGGAACCAACTTCACCTCAAAGCTCATGAAGCAGCTTCACAAACAACTTGGAATTACTGGCATTCGCACCACCCCCTATCATCCACAAACTGACGGGTTGGTGGAACGCTTCAACCAAACCCTGAAGTCCATGCTGAGGAAGTTTGTAGACGACACCGGTCGAGACTGGGAGAAATGGCTTCCCTTCTTGCTCTTTGCCTATCGAGAGGTACCCCAAGCCTCTACCGGGTTTTCGCCTTTTGAGCTTCTTTATGGGTTCCCTGTTCAAGGCCCCTTGGACCTCTTGAAGAAATCCTGGGAATCCAAACCACCTGCACCACAAGGGGTACTTTCTTATGTGCTGCAGATGCGAGACCGGCTGGAGCAATACAGAGCCAAGGCAAGAGAAAATCTTGGAAAGGCCCAGATGAAACAGAAGACCTGGTATGACCAAAAAGCACGTCACAGGGTGCTATACCCAGGTCAAAAGGTCATGCTCTTGCTTCCAACCTCAAGCCATAAACTGCTGGCCCAATGGCAAGGTCCTTACTCCGTGGTCAGACAAGCTGGTCCAGTCACCTATGAGATCTCACATCCGGATAAAGGAAAGGCATCCCAAGTGTACCACATCAACCTTCTGAAGGAATGGAAGGAGAGGAAATCCTCTGTGGAAGGAAAGGATGCCCAGGCCAGTCAAGTACCTACTCAAAGCAAGAAGTTGCAAGAGAAAAAGGTGATGCTGGCACGGGAAGTGGAAATGGAGGATGATGTGGAGGAGACAGATCTGTCCATGCTCACTACACCACAGAAACCTGATGTAAGCCACTTGTCTGCACAATCTGCCCTTAAACTATTGCAAGTGTGTGAAGAATTCCCAGTATTGTTCAGTGGAAAGCCCGGAAGGACTCCACTAATTGAACATGTCATTCACTTAAAAAACCCAACACCTATCCGTCAGCGCCCATACAGAGTGCCTGAGCGGATGGTGGAGCCCCTCAACCATGAAATCCAAACCATGCTGGATCTAGGAGTGATTGAACCCTCAAACAGTGAGTGGTGTAACCCCATTGTCCTCGTTCCTAAAAAAGACAACACGATAAGAGTTTGTAATGACCTACGCAAAGTGAATGCCGTTTCTAAATTTGATGCTTATCCTATGCCACGTATTGATGAACTTCTTGAGAAGCTCGGCAAAGCTGTGTTCATCACCACCCTTGACCTGTGTAAGGGATACTGGCAAGTCCCTTTAAAGAAGGAGTCTAGGGAGTACACTGCCTTCCGTGGACCAAAGGGTCTCTATCATTACACAGTGATGCCGTTCGGACTCCACGGAGCCCCCGCAACCTTTCAGCGGCTAATGGATCGCGCTCTGCAGGGGTGTGGCCAGTTCTCTGCTGCCTATCTTGATGATGTGGTGGTTTTCAGCACTTCCTGGAAAGACCACCTCTCTCACCTGCGTCAAGTCCTGCTCCGGATCCATTCTGCTGGGCTCACTCTTAACACCCAGAAATGTGAGTGGGCCAAAACTGAGGTGTGCTACCTAGGTTACCATCTTGGCAACGGGCAGATACGCCCTCAGGTGGACAAGGTGAAGGCTATCCAAGACAGTCCTAGACCCCGGACAAAGAAGCAGGTCCGGTCATTCTTGGGGCTTTCTGGGTGGTACAGAAGATTTGTGCCCCACTTCTCTACCATCACAGCTCCTCTTGTCGAGCTGACTACCAAAGCATCCTCTAATCCAGTCAAATGGACAGAAAAATGTGAAACTGCCTTCACAAAGGTCAAAGCTATTCTATGCTCTTTCCCGGTCTTACAAAGTCCTGACTTCAACCAGCGATTCCTTGTTCAAGTTGATGCCTCCGGTGTGGGCCTTGGAGCCGTCCTAGCCCAAGGAAAGGAGGGCGAGGAACAACCGCTTCTATATCTGAGCCGTAAACTGCATCCCAGAGAAACTAGGTACTCTGCCATCGAAAAGGAATGTCTTGCCATCAAGTGGGCATTGGACAGCCTACGTTATTACCTTCTGGGACGGACCTTTGATCTGGAAACGGACCACAGAGCATTGAGCTGGATCAACTCCATGAGGGATAAGAACTCCCGTGTCACCAGATGGTACTTGGCGTTACAGCCCTTTTGCTTCAATATCACACATCGAGCTGGCAAAACTAACTTGCTAGCTGATTACCTGTCTCGTCTCCCTGAACTTGCTGTCGCTGGAGAGGAGGGAGGTAATGTGACAGTTTGACCCCACACTGTCACTGTTTGACCTTTGGACTTCCTCACAAACCGTGCACATTTGTTGGGAAGCTCAACATGGACAAACTACAAACATTCAATCTTGTTAGCTAGTGAAAAGCATGTGCTCAACAAACAAATTGTTACCTGTCACCCACCATGGCTCTGAACAGTTGACTAAAAGAGTCAGGGTGGGGTTGAGGGCGTTATATAGGTGAACACACCTGCATTCACTAATTAGGCCAAATTTGGGTCGAACCATTATCTTCAAAGGCTGGGTGTTACAGAAGGACACTGGACATTTGAAAGTTGTGTTGTCTAAAGCCTGAATTTACTGTGTACAAAAATGACTGCACTACACATGCAAAAGTACTATGTGAATACTTTTTAGACATGTGATGGTTATGTACGGTGTAATTTACAAAATAACTCTTTTCTTAATTCCCCCAATTGGTCCCAGCTAGTGGGCGGAGCTATGGGCTATTTAAGTTGGAAAATGCTGTTTTTCTGACAGTCTGCTGTCGGTCACTGTTGGGGAGGTTCTCTGTCCTGAGCAGGAGTTTCGGTCTCCATGCATCATCTACTGAGGTGATTATTTTGATGATGAGATGTTGTGTTGTAACCGGTTAAATTAGTTTTGTTGATTGCTAATAGATTTTGCTAAATCTGTTTTCATTATTTAATTCTTTACTTTGACATATTTGATTATTGACCTTTGATTATGAATACATGTATTTTGTTATAATGGATGATTTACATTTTGATTATTTTTAATATGCTTATTTTGATGAATTATATAGGCCTATTTAAAGCATGCAACTTTGAAATGTATTTAGAATATAAATGTACTATATATAATATACAATACTAATATTGCCTCTGTTTATTACCATTACAGAGTGTAGGTGCTTTGTTTTCCTGTCATTGTTCACCTTTTGACACTTTTTGGGATTTCAATAAATGTTTGTAAACTGTTACCAACTGCGTGCCTTGCCATCCTTGATTTGAAAGTCTGGTTTGCAACGGTTACATTACCTTCACCCGAGGCGGGGTGTGACAGATGGACTGATACAAAGTGGAAAAGTGTTCTGTGGTCTGACGAGTCCACATTTCAAATTGTTTTTGGAAACTGTGGACGTCGTGTCCTCCGGACCAAAGAGGAAAAGAACCATCCGGATTGTTATAGGCGCAAAGTTGAAAAGCCAGCATCTGTGATGGTATGGGGGTGTATTAGTGCCCAAGACATGGGTAACTTACACATCTGTGAAGGCGCCATTAATGCTGAAAGGTACATACAGGTTTTGGAGCAACATATGTTGCAATCCAAGCAACGTTACCATGGACGCCCCTGCTTATTTCAGCAAGACAATGCCAAGCCACGTGTTACATCAACGTGGCTTCATAGTAAAAGAGTGCGTGTACTAGACTGGCCTGCCTGTAGTCCAGACCTGTCTCCCATTGAAAATGTGTGGCGCATTATGAAGCCTAAAATACCACAACGGAGACCCCCGGACTGTTGAACAACTTAAGCTGTACATCAAGCAAGAATGGGAAAGAATTCCACCTGAGAAGCTTAAAAAATGTGTCTCCTCAGTTCCCAAACGTTTAGTGAGTGTTGTTAAAAGGAAAGGCCATGTAACACAGTGGTGAACATGCCCTTTCCCAACTACTTTGGCACATGTTGCAGCCATGAAATTCTAAGTTAATTATTATTTGCAAAAATAATTAGATTGTGCAAGTAAATGGGTGATGAGTGTATGTTTAATATTGTTTATCTTTATTATCATATTTCGCCAGTATCTTTAGCAGTTCTTTTTTGTGGCAAATGAATAAACTGTCCTCCAATCACGACACTTATCTAACACTAAAGTACAGGGGTCAGGGGACAGTGCCAGGCGTCACTTACACACAACATATGTAATTCATTTTCCTTGATCTAACATTTTTATCTACTGAATGCGTCATTATTGACCTAAAACCAGTCAAATTTCACTTTTCTGAACGACAATACAAACTAATGTAGTCACAACAGTGACACAACAATGACTTTTTAAAGCTACTGTTGACAGGTAGATATTATAATATATACAGCTTCACAAGTTGGGGAAAAGTCATTCTGGTGACATGTAGAATGTGCGCTCTTTTGAAGTCTCTACTGATGATATGTGACTACAATCCCCTGATGGAAATCCTGCACATAGACTTACACACCTCAAAGTCCTTGCCCTAACTTGTCCCTCGCTCTCGTTTTACTGGTTAACAGCCATGTAGAGACATTCAGACTCTGGTGCCGCCTTGTTTATCAAACACAACCATCTAAACACAAAGACAGTGGGAAAGATGTCTTTTCTCGCATTCTCAGTTGACAGTTTTAGAGATTAAAAGGTGGAGGGTTTATGCACCCTCTACAACATGCGGTTTACTTGTAATGTCTAGTATATGGTAAAATTTCAATCTCACTTTTCGAGCTGAAGTATGTTGACTATTTAGCTCACTTTCTTCACATTTGAAGTAGAAATTGAATCTAAATGTTAAATCTAAATCTAAATGTTAAACATAAATGTTAACGCTAAAGATGATATATCTATATAAATGTTGCTTACTATGTTAGTAAGCATTGGACCGGAAATTGTACCTTTACAAAGACAGGTCAGAAATCCTAAACTTTCAACTTCCCTTTAACCAAAATTCACAAGCCATCCACAAGTGAATTTTACAGGGGTTTTTTTTGTTTATTAATTACAGCAATACCTATAGAACGCCACTATGTGTCAGTAGTTTATGTTCCCTCTCTTCCTCAAAAGTGAGTTTTACTTTATTTTGGGGCTGTCGCTTAATCCACCACCATTATTAATCTGATTAAAATTTGTAATGCAGTAAACCCCATCTGCAGCGCAAAATGAAAAATGTAAAAAATTGATATTTAAGATACGTCTCTGGCAACACATTCCGGCCATTTTGTCAAGGTAGTATACCTACCCATCATCGTCATATACTGTATACGGGGTATTGGATAGAAGTCTTTGGTGAGCCATGCAGTACTTACTCTTTGCCGGAGAAGCAATATAAACATAAACACTACTCCAAAACAGCAGTATGATCCGCTTTTGTTGTTTGGTAAAGAACACTTAACATGCATGCACCTTTTTTTACAAATTAGTCCAAATCGTCAACACTAACAATGTACAATAGTGAAAATCAACGGCCAATAAGAAATTGTTTTTAAACTGTAACTTAGGCTCAATTCGAATACCCATCATACGCCCTTGTTTTTGCCCTCCCTCCTTAATTTTTGCACATTCACGTCAATTGAGAGGCGTTCAAATTATCCGTCAGGTACGGGGGAAGGGCGAAGTACCTCCCTCGAAGCGAAGGAGAAAGATGTAAGAACCAGAAACCCAGAGAAGCGTACAAAAGTAATAAACATAATTAATGATTTTCCTTTAGACTTTAAACCTTTGCTACTGCACGTAAATATTGTCTTCAAACACAAATACACAATGAAACACATTTTACATACCTCAAGCTGATGCGCCAGCACTTGAAAATTTCGCCAAAAACGTCTTCTAAAGGGTCTTCTTCTTAATAAAGACAGGTGGAAAAATAGAAAGAGCACAAGCAAAGCCGAACTTTCTGTGCGACAGCATCCTGAAAGTAAACATTTGTCGCGTCTGCCTAACGTCACTGCTGGCAAAAGGGAGGACTGATGACGTAGCGAGACTTGAGCAACGTCCGTATTTGCCATGGCACTAGATTCTAGAACCAATTGGGAAGGTCAATTAGAAGAGGCAAGGAGGAGGGGGGAGAATTCGAATCGAGCTTTAGTCAACCCCTTTCCCAGCAGTCCTGTTGCGAGACTTGAGAACAGACTACATAGCATACTGTAACTGAGCCTCTCTTGGTAGGCTTCAGTCAGATCCCAATAAATCCTCTACAGGAGAATGGGAACTATTTAGGCTGCCAAGTGCTTGTTTAAGTGCAGCTTTACCGACTGTACAGCAATAAAATTAGATTTGAAGTCACAATGTAGCTCTACGCTACAACAGGGTGAGTTGGGACAAATGTAAATAGGGCTTCTGTGAGCTTATCACTGCAGGTGACCTCGACAGAACACTGTGTTCTAGGAGAGGAAACAAACCAGCACCTTTTCTCACCCAAAACCATCTGTAATGATGGTGCTAAGTAAAGGTGTAATAGAATGTGTATTTATAACGGGATTTTTCAGTACGGTACAGAAGCTGAGAAGCAAAACCAATTCCCCACACGGTACACATTAAAAATATGTTTAAGGTTAAGTCTACTCAAAAAACAAATACAGAGCATCCCAGACTTGGGCCAGGGGAAGTAAAACCGGATTCCATAAAAGCACCTGTGAACAACATGAACCGTTGTAACCACACCGAAAAAAGAAGTAGCTATCTGTGCTTTATTTTGGTGCTAAATGAATCCAGACTCAGTCACCTTGGCAGTGATATTGTGCAAGTAACGTTTCTAAGTAATAGCATCAACCCTTACAACATCGCTAACAAAATAACAATAACACGGCATTTCCTCACCTGAGAGCGAATTTGCATTCACAAACCCTCGGAATTATGAGCATCAAACAATACTACTTAAGTAAGTTGTCTTTTAGCACATTCTATATTTTATGTTTTGCTGCAATAATGATGAAAAAGAGTTGTAGTTTTATTTCTTATTTTGAATACATTACTTAGTTATAATTATATTCATATATAATTGAAGTATTTAAATTACTAGTCCGTTCAACTTGAATGCCACAAAATTCCATACAAATAAAAATATATATTTTTTGTAGGCTTCCCATTTTGTAAGTAAATGGTAAAATGGAAAATGGTCTGTATTTATAAAGCACTTTACTATACCTGCATGATACCCAAAGCGCTTTACATTATACATCACATTCACAGGTTTGGGCACCGTTTAAGCATCAGCACTGTTTTTAAAGTACCGATTTGGTACTAGTATTGATTAAGATGTACACGCTATCCATCCCTTGCGATAGGGCTCAGGAGAAGACAGGGCATTAAAGTCTATTTTCTACATTTCGCTGGGAAATACTTTAACGAGTGAATACAAGCTGATGAGACGAAGGAAGTGTGCCGCCATTATTCAGGCTAGTACAAAAAAACGGTACGACAACCTGGACTGTTAATGAAGAAGAAGGAACTTTCATTCCCTAAAATAGTAGTTTAGTTACTGTTGCACCTTTCTGCTAGCTCCATACTTGTCCAAAAAATAAAATATGCTAAAATGTTGGCTTGTTGATGTACATTCACCTGGTTTTAGCATCTTTAATCCACAAAAAGTAGCTCATTCATCCATTGATTGTTTTATTTTGATCATAAGGGGAGCTGTTTACACAGAAGCTAAGGATCTGTTGCACTTTGTTCCATTATTGTACAGGAAATGAACTAAACATAAAACCGAGAAACATATCAAACCATGATAACAGTGTACTTCAATCCTAGAATTTTATGACATAGTTCTACTCTTAAGTCTTACTGTTTAAAGCAGCTTCATTTGACCGCAATTTACGGGCTGGTGAGACACAAAACCAACAGTTGTCAGTCTTTGTGTGTCCATGCAACACTGCACGGACAAACATTTTCCATTCTTGACAAAGGTCCTTTGTAGCGTACTGTATCCTGCAAATGAATGATTGATGATGTCATTATTAGGTGGCGTCTTCTGGCAGTCAACCCCAGACGACATCAAATCCAAGTGCATTACGCAAATAAAAGGTGGAAATTGGTACTCTGTAAATCTCATTTCAATGACCTGAAATGACCTCTTCAGCCATTTTAGTGATGACTCAACTTAAATACAATCCCCACAAAAGCCTGTTATCATACATAAGCACCATTTAGCATTCAGCCAGTCAAGCTGAAAAAAGTCCCCTCGTGTCAGCGAGTGTCATTACAAAACATAGCGCTTTTTTTGAGAAACTGTGGTTTGGAGCCTGACTTGAACCTCAACTCGGAGGTGAAAACATAGTAATAAGATGCTTCATCACTTTCCAAACTGAAGGGAGGAGAGTAAGTCAAACCTGTTTTGTTTGTCTGCCGTCATTGCATCATCATCACGACAACAACAATAACACGACATCTTGTGAACCACGCACAAAAACAGCCTGACAAACAACCGTAGGACCGACAACATCAACATAGAGCCTTATTTCCACCAAGATGGGTTTGATAATTATCTGTTGACCAATCAATGGACCAGTTTGCCTATAGATTTTTGCATAAGGTAAAGTATGTTCATTTAAATTACAAGAAGTCGAAAAAAGACTGTAGTTGAGGGGCGCAGGGGAGACGTTCCTCCAGAGTCTATGTACTTCGGGGCTAACAACCTTCACTTTACCCAGAAGTGGGTCTTTACAGCTGAGGGTGAATGACGAGGTCGGCGGTTTGTTACAACTTTGTGACTTTATTGGACGCAGCCATCCACCAAGCTAGAGCACCTGTACGCACTCACTGTTGCCGTTCCCTCACCTCTCTCGCCCACTCACTCACTGACATCACTCACCTCACATGCTGTCATATCTTAAAGGGCCACACACACACACACACACACACACACACACACATACGCTACTCTCATATCAACTAACAAGACATCATGGCGAAGCCAGAAGTCGAGTTTCTTAACATGGAGACATTCTCAATACTTTTCTTTTGTCGAGCACAAAGAAAATAACATTTTAGTTAAATGTAAGTTGTGTCTTGGATCAAAGATGCTATCTACTTAAAGGCCAACTGAAATGAATTTTTTTTATTTAAACGGGGATAGCAGATCCATTTTATGTGTCATACTTGATCATTTCGCGATATTGCCATATTTTTGCTGAAAGGATTTAGCAGAGAACAACACCGATAAAGTTCGCAACTTTTGGTCGCTGATAAAAAAAAGCCTTGCCTATACCGGAAGTAGCGTGACGTCACAGGAGGAAGGACTCCTCACATTTTCCCATTGTTTACAATGCAGCGAGAGAGATTCGGACCGAGAAAGCGACGATTACCCCATTAATTTGAGAGAGGATGAAAGATTTGTGGATGAGGAAAGTGAGAGTGAAGGACTACAGTGCAGTGCAGGACGTATCTTTTTTCGCTCTGACCGTAACTTAAGTACAAGGGTTCATTGTATTCCACACTTTCTCCTTTTTATATTGTGGATCACGGATTTGTATTTTAAACCACCTCGGATACTATATCCTCTTGAAAATGAGAGTCGAGAACGCGAAATGGACATTCACAGTGACTTTTATCTCCACAACAATACATCGGCGAAGCTCTTTAGCTACTGAGCTAACGTGATAGCATCGGGCTCAAATGCAGATAGAAACAAAATAAATAAACCCCTGACTGGAAGAATAGACAGAAGATCAACAATACTATTAAACCATGGACATGTAAATACACGGTTAATAATTTCCAGCTTGGCGAAGCTTAACAATGCTGTTGCTAACGACGCCATTGAAGCTAACTTAGCTACGGGACGGCGGCGGGCGTTGTAGCTTTCGATGACACCCCGGCCGCCATCAGAGTCGGCAAGAAACATATATTTCCCCAAAGTTACGTGCGTGACATGCACATAGCGACACGCACGTACGGGCAAGCGATCAAATGTTTGGAAGCCAAAGCTGTACTCACGGTAGTGCGTCTGCTATCCATCTCAAAGTCCTCCTGGTTGTTTTGCTGTAGTCCGCCGCTAATACACCGATCGCACCTACAGCTTTCTTCTTTGCAGTCTCCATTGTTCATTAAACAAATTGCAAAAGATTCACCAACACAGATGTCCAGAATACTGTGGAATTTTGGGATGAAAACAGAGCGTTTTGTATCGGATTCAATGGGTCCGAATACTTCCGTATCAACCATTGACGTCACGCGCATATGTCATCATACATAGACGTGTTCAACCGGAAGTGTGGCGGGAAAATTAAAATTGCACTTTATAAGTTAACCCGGCCGTATTGGCATGTGTTGCAATGTTAAGATTTCATCATTGATATATAAACTATCAGACTGCGTGGTCGGTAGTAGTGGGTTTCAGTAGGCCTTTAAAGTTAAAGTTAAAGTGCCATTATGTTGCAGCTATTTAAAATAGTTTTGTCAATTTGTTCTGGCCTGAAATAAATTGGCCCTTTGAAACATATCTTTGTCTTTGTGTGTTGTAAGTATACCACATTGCTTTCTGAGTTCAGTGATGCAAATGCATGCCAAGTTGATCAACAGATTGTATTATTCTCCAGTGCAATAACAGTACTGAAATGAAGGCTAAAAGGGCATTAATGGGAGCCTTAAAAAAAAAAGAGAAAAAAAAGAAGTAACTAAATAGTTACTTTTCACAGTAACACATTACTTTTTGGTGTAAGTAACTGAGTTAGTAACTGAGTTACTTTTGAAATAAAGTAACTAGTAACTGTAACTAGTTACTGGTTTTCAGTAACTAACCCAACACTGCCTATAATAAAGGAGCTGGTCGGATCTCTTGGTGAGGTGTCTCGCTGCAGTCAGCTAAATTTTAGAACTGTCTGCATTACTTAATATACAAGAATTAAATCGATGATTATTGACGTTTACTAATCGATTTTATAATCATCCATGTCCGAATTGCAATGCATCTAAACATCGATTATTTCCCCCACCTCTAGTTGTTATACTGTCAGTGATCATGTCAATGCAAACATCAGTGCAAAGATGAGTGAGGAGACTCTGACTGGTGTGCTTGCTGGCAAATTTTGCTTCGAAATCCACCCTGACTAGACTTTATATAACACGGTTTTGAGCAAATAAATGAAGTGCATTCAAGTAACACTTTATAAAATTGATCCTGTATGGCATTGGCAATAAGACTACATTTGTGCCCAAATATTTTAGGTTAATTTAAATTATGTAAGCAAGTAATAACCTGAGATTAATCATGATTAATCCAACATTTAAAAGTGTGATTAATTTGATTTTAACAATGAATCATTTGACATCCTAGTTCATATGCATCATGAATAATATAAATTCTTCTGTGTGGGTATCTCCTGCCTCTTTCACTTCCCCAAAGAAAGATGTTTCATTTCCTTACTGGCCATCTTAAAAGCACTGCGCTATTTTTACCCAAATTACGGACCTACTGGTGGATCTGAAAAACATGCTCTTCTGAAACAAATATCTTCATCAAGCTAAAGCATGAGAGGAATCTCGGAATGAGCATTAAGTATTTGGAGCAAACAGGTAACCCTACTCATATTTTGGGTGGACTGTATGACATATTCTATCATCCTCATCCTTAGCCAAAAATCTTCCTCAAAGTCATAATGAAAGTGGAAAAAGGACATGTTTATTTGGATCAAGAAAAATAACAATGAAAGAGCAACCAATAGCATCCAAAACTGTCACGTCAGCATGGATAACCTCTAGATTTGAGTTTGTCCTAAAACATATAACATGGTTGTCAAGGGAGAAAAAGCAGAGTTAGTAGAACTGAAAAGTCCAGGAGGTCAGAGGTTATCACTCCTATCCAGCCACTGTCGGTCAAATTCCACAAACTTTGTTTACAAAAAATACATTTGTGCAAAGGGTGATGGGTCAGACAAACTTTCACAATGACAGCTTTGAAAGACTGCCCAAAAGAACCTCACAGTCATACCTTCAACTAGGCATTTATTCATCTATCAATATAAATAACAATAATCACAAAATATTAGTATTGCTAACTTTAAATGACCACTTATACGGCTATAATTTTATATATGAATGTTCCAATAATCAAACTAGACATTTTGACTTGTTTAGTTTACAAATTACAAATAAATGCCTAGGGCAGGGGTGTCAAACTCAAATACAGAGTGGGCCAAAATTTAAAACTGAACAAAGCCGCGGGCCAAGGTTGAACAAATTAACCTTTTAATAGGGACCCAAACAAGTTTTGCATTGAATATTGAACAAGCAAGGCTTATATAACTTTATAGTGACATGCAAAATCGAGTTTCAAATAATAATAATAATAATTAAAAAATATCAATGGCATATCAAATACAATTTAAATAAAAAGTGAATGCCTCTTCTATTTGCAGCCTTCTGAGGTAAATATCAACATTAACTTTTTCCACAGGCTAATACATTTGAAAATAAAATAACAATGAATAAACCAACCATTCAGGACTTTAAACTGCTCAGTTTGCAACACACTGATCTAATCTGATGTGCCCAAGCTCTGTTTTCATCTCAAAATTCCACAGTATTCTGGACATCTGTGTTGGTAAATCTTTTGTAATTTGTTCAATGAACAATGAAGACTGCAAAGAAGAAAGTTGTAGGTGGGATCGGTTTATTAGCGGCTGGCTGTAGCAACACAACCAGGAGGACTTACTTGGATAGCAGACGCGCTAGCCGACGCTAGCCGACGCTAGCCGACGCTAGCCGCCAACCGCACGGATGATCGGGTGAAGTCCTTCGTCCTTCCGTCGATCGCTGGAACGCAGGTGAGCACGGGTGTTGATGAGCAGATGAGGGCTGGCGTAGGTGGAGCGCTAATGTTTTTTATCATAGCTCTGTGAGGTCCCGTTGCTAAGTTAGCTTCAATGGCGTCGTTAGCAACAGCATTGTTAAGCTTTGCCAGGCTGGGAATTATTAACCGTGTAGTTACATGTACATGGTTTAATAGTATTGTTGATCTTCTGTCTATCCTTCCAGTCAGGGATTTATTTATTTTGTTTCTATCTGCATTTGAGCCCGATGCTATCACGTTAGCTCCGTAGCTAAAGAGCTTCGCCGATGTATTGTCGTGGAGATAAAAGTCACTGTGAATGTCCATTTCGCGTTCTCGACTCTCATTTTCAAGAGGATATAGTATCCGAGGTGGTTTAAAATACAAATCCGTGATCCACAATAGAAAAAGGAGAAAGTGTGGAATCCAATGAACCCTTGTACCTAAGTTACGGTCAGAGCGAAAAAAGATACGTCCTGCACTGCACTATAGTCCTTCACTCTCCCTTTCCTCATCCACGAATCTTTCATCCTCGCTCAAATTAATGGGGTAATCGTCGCTTTCTCTGTCCGAATCTCTCTCGCTGCATTGTAAACAATGGTAGAATGTGAGGAGTCCTTCCTCTGGTGACGTCACGCTACTTCCGGTATAGGCAAGGCTTTTTTTTATCAGCGACCAAAAGTTGCGACCTTTATCGTCGTTGTTCTCTACTAAATCCTTTCATCAAAAATATGGCAATATCGCGAAATGATCAAGTATGACACATAGAATGGATCTGCTATGCCCGTTTAAATAAAAAAAAATTCATTTCAGTAGGCCTTTAAAGGCACTGCTTTTAACGTTCTTTACGAGCTGTCGTCACGTCCGTGTTTCATCCATTCTAACAACGTGCCGGCCCAGTCACAAGATATGTGCGGCCTCTGTACGCACACACACGTGAATGCAACGCATACTTGATCAACAGCGATACAGGTTACACTGAGGGTGGCCGTATGAACAACTTTAACACTGTTAGAAATATATGCCACACTGTGAACCCACACCAAACAAGAATGACAAACACATTTCGGTAGAACATCCGCACCGTAACACAACATAAACACAACAGAACAAATACCCAGAACCCTTTGCAGCACTAACTCTTCCGGGACGCTACAAAATACACCCCCCGCTACCACCAAACCCCCCACCCCCACACACACCTTGTAGCACTCGTTGGACTGGATGAAAAGCGGACGTGACGATTTTCGGGAGGGGCACTGAAATTTGGGAATCTCCCGGGACGGTTGGCAAGTATGAGAATTAGCGGTGAATGCGGTGTTACCGCGGCACCGCCGCTGTATATAATCGGCGGGCCAGCTCTAGTGTTAATTTGATATCGCCTCAAGGGCCAAGTGAAATTACATGGCGGGCCCGTGGGCCAGAGTTTGACGCTCATGGCCTAGGGTATGGCCAATTTGCTGTCATGCAATGCATCAAGGGTTATCTTGTAAACAAATAGGTAAATAAAGAACAAACTAATTACCTATTAGGTTACACACAATTGAAAAACACATTTATCAAGACCAGAAAATTCAAATTTTAATCAGCATAAAATTGTACTTCTTCCCAATCTCCTCCTGCATGAGCCAGAATAATCTAAAAAATATGTATAACAGAAAGAAATGAAGGAAAATGTAAAAAAAATTTAAATAACAAATATTTTGCTCACATTGCTGTCAAAACTGAAAGGAAAATCTCGATCTCTATTCCACACCAGTGTATTGGGTTCTTCTTTGCTGCAGGTTTTGTGTAAGTCGTCGTGTCCGATAATCTTGCATAACTCTAATGCAAATCGACAAACATGATGAAAACTCTGGGGGGTGAAATAAAAATTGATTGTTGCAGCAATCTATTTGTGGCAGTGCTTTGTGGGAGGTGGCTAGATTACATCATCGTCTTATTTGCATAAATGGCCACAAAGCATACGCGTGTATTTTTTATGGATGCAGAAAGCGAGGAAAAAACATGAATAGCAAAAATAATGTTTGGAAATTAGTGCTGTCAAAGCATTTTAAAACATTTTTAAGTTTGAATAATACATTTTCTTTATTTTAAAATAATCACGTTTAATCACAGTAAGTTACTCGTTTGCATAATTTAAATAATCAAAATTAATAAACCTTAAGATTGACCGCAATATTTTGACACAAATGTGCTTTTATCATCAGAAGTAAACATTGTTTTATGTTTGATGTACAATGTCATTTATTTGCTCAAAACTTGGTCTCAGTTTGATATAAAGTTATTTAGAATTTCGTCTCCTCACTCGGATGCATTGTTACACGGTACAGTATAGAAAAACACGTCACTTTTCAGGTAACCATCCACTATTTATATAAAGGAGCATATCATTATCAGTCACAGCAATAAATACAATACCATGAAAATAGCTTCGATAACCGATTAAAAAAAGATTTTAAAAACGCTCTAATGAGGCACAATTACCCAAGCTAAGTTAGGGCAAACAAATCAAGTGCTTCTACCTCATACAAACACTAGAGGAAACACTACACGAGGAGAGACTAAAACACAGGCTCCAACACATCAAACCTCACCAGCCCCCCCGAATGTCTGGAAAAATGAGCGATTCTTAGATGCATCACAATTGGAACGTGGACGATTTTAAATCAATGAATGTCTATTGGTGGACCAAAATGTAGAAGTAGCACAGTTACAAAGAGTAGTAACGTGCGATAGCACGGATTTTCTTCCCGATACGATAACGAGTAAACTTCCGGCTGGTGTCAGCGATACCAATTTGATACCGCTACTTTGTGCAAATATACCTATGTGTCTGGTAACATTGAAAACGTAGTGAATTTCAAGTGTTGCTTTTTTTGGGAAATCATCTACAAATAATATAAAATCACAGGTCGAAACAAATGATGCCGTTATTCTGCCCTGAATGCGTTAGCTTATGTTTATATTCAACTCTGTATGTATGCAGTGTCTCCAAATAGCCTACTATAAATGGATACATACACTTGCTGTTTTATAAGACGGAGTGACTCATTTTAATTGCCGGTAAATTTCTTAAATAAACAAATGACAGACTGAATGACCGAGAATAGCACAGTGTGCCATTGGGCTTGCATTTACTTAACTAGGCGGAAGAAAAAAGTAGCTCCCACCAATCACGTTACATTTAGACAAGCTCTCAGTGATTTAGTTATTTTACACTATGTTCCTGTTACATTATCTCAAATACATATCTCATATCCGTTATCACAAACAACTAAAGTATCAAAAGTAACAATATTTTAATTTAAGAATCGTAAATAGAGCATAACAATCTGGCAGTATCAATATTTCAGTATCGATCCGCACATCACTGACAAAGAACAAATACACAAGCAGGAGGAGAGAACTTGCTTTATTGTGAAGTAGTACTTTAACACAAGGGTAACAGAGAGTAACCAGCTAAGAAGAGGAAATTAGCAAGAAGATGAATAGGTCAGGAGAGAACAGCAATGCAACAGGACGCCTGCTCAGTGCTCACGTAGTTAGTCTTCTATATCTACGGTATATCTATATTTTGCACGATCACATCTGAAAACCGTAAATGGCGCAATACATCACAACATACGTCAGCAGCCAAAGGTGGACCCTTATATATGTGATCAATAATAATAAATGTTATTAATAATAATGATAATAATATTAATAGTAATAATAATAACGATAATTGTTATTATTGTTATTTAAGGATTCAATAACTTTATTGTCATACGAGCGCCCATGAAACACATGAGATGGCCCAAAATGTAGTGTTATTATTTTTGTATCTAATGTATTATAATATTAGAAACTAATTTAATAATAATAATATACAATATAATAATTATATATGGATACATTTTTTTTGTATTTCTACCTTCAGGTGTGCACAAACTACAAATTAGGAATGTAACAATATTACCATTATATATCACAATTATCGTGACCAAAATGATCACACAGTTATTATTAATGCGGCATTGATAAATGTGCTCAAAAAGTATTTATAAACACAAATCTTTTGACCAAGTTTTTATTAATGACAAAAAAGTAGAAACATTGTTAGAAAACCCACTATTTTGCATGTCTTGTGTTTCTTAGGCTTCACTGATAGTCTTTTAGTAATGTATTGTTTTAAATATTGGTTTGTACTGCACACTTAAGATTTATTTAAATGAAAACTATGTAACAAATAAAATCTATTTTCTATTATTATTATAATTTATTATTTCTGGCGGGTGTTGTGGCGTCCTACTCTGTTCATCGGTCTTGTATTCCTCTGGGTATAGAACGATCGCTCTGTGTTAAGAGAGCACAGCTCATAGGTTCAATGTGCACAATTGAATATCTTAGTTGTACAGACAGCAATGTGTTCATATAAGTTTAGATTGGGGTGGGGTGCTTCTTAATGGGGAAAGACATTAATGTCTCTTGTTTTTATGTTAGCATTTAAGCTAGCAAGCTGGCACCACTCAGTCCGTGATTTTATCAAAGTACAGTTATCAATCACGGTTTTTTGATCATTTTTAATTTAAAAAGGTAATAGTAACCGTCAGGGTTTTTACCATAGTTAGCATTATTATCGTTTATCGTTACATCCCTACGACAGTTAAATATAAATGGAAAAAATAATAATAGAGATAATTCAAAGACTATCAGTGAAGCCTAAGAAAAACAAGACATACAAAATAGTGAGTTTTCAAACAATGTGTCTACATTTTTGTTATTAATAAAAATTTGGTCAAAAGATTTGTGTTTATAAATACTTTTTGAGCACATTTACCAATGCCCCATTAATAATGATAACCGTGATCATTTTGGTCACGATAATTGTGATGTAAAATGTTAATATCGTTACATTCCTAATCTGTAGTTTGTGCACACCTGAAGGTAAGAAATTAAAATTAAAAAAATGTGTGTCCATATTTAATTATTATATTGTATATTATTAAATTAGTTTACTTTAATCTTTATTTAGAAATGACGCCACTGAAGTGGAAGCTGGTTTATTGATTGATTGAAACTTTTATTAGTAGATTGCACAGTACAGTACATATTCCGTACAATTGACTACTAAATGGTAACACCCGAATAAGTTTTTCAACTTGTTTAAGTCGGGGTCCACGTTAATCAATTCATGGTAGCATCATCTCTGTGCTCTTTTAATATTGTTAATGTCCTCTGTGTTCCTTAAAGTATACATGTAAGACATGCACCTGGGTATAGGTTGATTGGCAACACTAAATTGGCCCTAGTTAGGGATGATGTTTGATAAGAAATTATCGAGTTCGAGCCTATTATCGAATCCTCTTATCGAACCGATTCCTTATCGATTCTCTTATCGAGTCCAGATAGGTTGTTGTATATGGAAAAAAACACAATATTTGGTTTAACAAAAGCTCACTTTTATTATATAAGAAAAAAATAAAATCTAATAAATAAATAAATATTGACTGTTACCCCCCTAAAAAAAAAAATATTGATTGTTGTTACCCAAAGTATATTAAATGGGATTTTTCAGAAAAACAAATATATACAGTAACACAAAAACAACCTAGCCGTCTCTGTGATCACTATATGTGTATAAATAATACTATAGTGTTAAATAAAATCAGTCCCTTGGGCACAAAACTGAAAATAATACAGCTCTCCAAAAAGTGCACTTCTGCTGCTATTTGACATAACTGTTTGTTATGATGCTTTGACATTTTTGCACTTTATTTCTTTATTGAAAGAAAATTCTATGACGAGAAAAGTTGTTTGCAAATGTGGTTACAATGCTAAAAAATGAAAAGTTAAAGCTAAAAAAAGAAATACACTTTATTGAGTTAAAATCTTTCTTTATAGGGGGAAAGATGTGATGTTATGAGCTAGGGAATATAACGACTACACTACCCAGCATGCAACGGGAGTGACGAGCATGCGCGGTAGCCCCGAAAAGTGTTGTTGCATGTCGTCACCCGTGAAAGTAAACGTCAAGAACTCAGCCAACACGCCTCGTCTGCATTATTTATAATTAGACAGACAACACATATACAGTGTGATTTTGTTTTGTTTACAAGGAAAGAAAAACAAAAGTTGAAAAAGGGAGATGTCATATATGTTGTATATATATATATGTATGTGCTGCGGTTGCTTTAAGAACGTTGTGACAGCTGCCGTAAAGGAGGTGCGTTGCTAGCCTGGTTGCTATGTTTCCGGTTGGTCGTAAAAGTGTTCGTCATGTGTTTGTACCCTGCTCAAATCTCTCAGTAAAGTTATCCATTGGATTATACCTTTTGTTTTGAACTTTATTATTCCATTGTTTTTCCTGCTTTCCCTATCTGCGCCTAATGACTGAGCTACGTGACGTAAATTCTTGTGATGTCTCAAGGGGCATTTCTGGTCGGGATGGGATTCGTTCCGAGGGATTCGAATAAAGAACCAACTCTTTTTCTTTACTATAGTGGTCTCGATAACGGGTACCGGTTCTCAAAAAGGGATTCGAGTCCGAGGACTCGGTTCTTTTCTTATCGAACAACCGGGAAAACCGGTTTCGAGTATCATCCCTAGCCCTAGTGAGTGAATGTGAGTGTGAATGTTGTCTGTCTATCTGTGTTGGCTTTGCAATGAGGTGGCGACTTGTCCAGGGTGTACCCCACCTTCCGCCCGAATGCAGCTGAGATAGGCTCCAGAACCCCCCGCGACCCCGAAAGGGACAAGCGGTAGGAAATGGATGGATGGATGGAAGTTATCGGTCTTGAGAAGCAGAAAGTTATCCATATTGGCTTGAAAAAATATACATCCTGCATTTCTAACTTTAACCCCAAACATGGTAATATTCAGGAGATTTCTTCAATGAATTACCAACTCATAATTATTGACATTACCAATAGTTTTAAAGTGACCGTATGTGCTTGTATTGTGCTATGGAAGAATGCAACTAAAGTGGTGCACGCAGGTGTTTGTACTCGCCACATAGTAATCCTTTGTGGGTGCCAGTTTCTCAGAGAGGAGGAGCGGTGAGTCTGGAGAGGTTAGGAAAAACAAAACCTCTTGTTCGTTCCTCACTGTAACAGTGCTGGCATAGCCTTTTAATGAACTGGCTTCCTGCCAGGCATTGAGTGACCAAGGGGCCCCTTTCTGGCATCAGTCCTCATCATCATCATCACAGGTTCATCTGGAGGGATCTAATTCACTGCTACACTCTAGTGTACGCCTGAATGTTTCTCTTACAGTTGGTGTTCTTGCAGAAACCACATGATTAGGAGTTTGCTGTGTTTTGTTGTCAATAGCAACCATTTGTACAAACAGGCATGACAACAAAGCCTCGGAAGTCAAATGCTTCAATAGTTGCTTAGTACAGTATTTTATAGTTCTATATTTAAACACAGGGTTACTGTTCAAACTGTGTGTAATGTTACAGTGGCCAAAACATTAAATATACTTGTTGCTCTGCCTGTTTTCTAATGAGTACTTAGGCCTACTATGCTACTGTATTTTAAAGTTGGTCAAACTTGAACAAAAACTATCAGCACATCTTGAGAAATTTCGGGTCTGTGAGCATTTAAAACAAAAATATAATTGCAGTTTACATTTTTATTTTACTTTGTTGTGTTTTTCTGTGATGACATCACAGAGAGAATTAACAAAAAAAACATGTGGTGATGGCCATAGAGCTACAAGTTGAACTTATTGCAATGAGGTAAGCACATCTCGGTCCTGGCATCTTAGTACACTACTGTAATTATACAGTGACCAGTGATATTAAATATAAAAAATATGTATGCACCAGAAAGTAAGCTCTATTTACATAGGATGACAGATTAATGTGAAAAAACTCAAACTATACATCTTCAGCACTTCCATGTTTGCTCTGATGCATCATCAACAAGTGACTAATCATATTCTGGTTTATTTTTATTTATTCTTATACAGTGGTTAACTTATTTTTACACTTGTATGACAGTCATGATTTATTTGTTTCAGACATGTTTTACAAGTTACTTTAAATGACACCATGTGGTTATATTTGCCCCGATTAACACATCTGAAAAGGAGTAGGAAAAAGCAAAGCTTGCATTCATTCCTACCTTATTTTCATTAACACCATAACTTTTACATGTTTGACCTAAGTTCACTTCCTGTTTTAAAAAATAAAAATAAGAAATACTGGAAGTCAATCATTATTACATAACAGAGGATGATTTGTTTAGCCTTTACTGTATATGCAAGCATAATATTTAGTATAATCTTCAGGCAGCAGAAGTTATTTACGTTCTTTGACATGGGCACCAAGAGGGTTGCTGGTTCAAGACCACATGCGAATCAAACACTTGCGGGTTAAAAGTATATTTAGGACTGCTTATTAAAGAGATGCCAGCTTTCTTACAGCGCCCTTAAACCTCCTCTTTAATGAATGCCTGCTGGCTCATTTGCATATGTATGTAAATCATAATACATGAAACAAATAGGAAGTTAGAATGTACAGCTCAGGAAAGGAATAGCCTGATTATTTCTAAAATAATCATTATAATAGTGTCACAATGTGGTAGAACATTTTTTTCAATCCAGAAATGCTTGCTCTAATTCTAAATGCTATAATATGTGAACAATGTGCATAGGAGGGAATCGTGGCCTCTGCTGATACACATAACAGATATTGTCCTCGCATACCTATGTTATCTTAAGTTGACTTTCTCTTACAAAACTCTGTTTTGTGGCGGTCATAACGTCACACAATGTGAAGCAAACATTTTGCAACAAGGTCTCTACACTCGCCAGCCACTTCATTAGGTACATTGGTAAAAATATGCATTGGCTTGATTTCAGTTTAACTGTAATGATACGAAGTAGGCTTAAAATATTAAAATAAGTTTATTCTCAGTATGATACAGTACAATTTTACACTAATGCAATAATGAACATAGTGTGACTGACAATGAATACTTCAACAGTTAGCGCAAACAAAAAAACGGCAAAGGCAATATCTCTTAAACATCTGTAATAATGTGAATCATATTCATATTATTTAACAAACAGAGATTACATGCAGGAAAGAGGCAGTGTTCCTAACGCAACACAAAAAGTGATTTGCGATACAAGCTGTGCCTCGGCTAATTGTTATGCATTAAAGTTAAGAGCAAACTTTCTGGTTACGGGCTTCCCTACACCTAAGTGGCATAGCGATTGTCACAATGAACCCGGTAAGATCCGACCAAAACATCTGGTGTTACTTGCTAACATTAACTTCTAGCTAAAGATTGACACAAATGTGTTTTTCCAACCACAGGAAGGAAGAACATGAGTGTGAAGGACAGTGCTGAGAAGAAGAAGTGGTTCATCTTAATTGAATTACAAAAATAAATCATCAAAATCATGAGTGTGCAGCTGGCTAACTTGTTGAGGCAGTTGGAGCGCATCACTGCTTGTCTGCACCCTTCTGAAGCAGGATGAGTAAATAACCCCAGCCAAGAATGTTAAAATAATATCTAAACGACACACATGTATCGATGAAAATATGGGAAAGCTGCTGATGGTGTGTTTGACATAGAAACAGCTGGAAAGAGATACCATAGAAGTCCGCTCTCCAAGGTAAATGCTGTACATTATAATCACTTTACTTCATAAAAATACTGTAGTTGTTGTTTGTAGAACATTCTACTGTATTGTTTTTACACTTTTTTTTATTCATAAGAGTGGGGTTTTTTTTAAAGGCATGTTACATGTTAAATGTATAGAGTTTTGGGTGAGCAAAGCACCAAATTAAATAGATTTTCATTCATTTCAATGCCCGACAATGATTTTCAACACAAGTAAGTTGACGTAAATAAGTTGATGTACAAAAGTAAATAAAATTTGAAAATTTGATTTTGACGAC
Source organism: Entelurus aequoreus (assembly GCF_033978785.1). Classification (NCBI taxonomy): domain Eukaryota; kingdom Metazoa; phylum Chordata; class Actinopteri; order Syngnathiformes; family Syngnathidae; genus Entelurus; species Entelurus aequoreus. The sequence goes on along the minus strand of NC_084733.1, from coordinate 45,729,875 downwards.
AGTAGTCGTCCAATGGATGTCAACCTCTAATTTGCATAAGTAACCAAAATACATTTGTATACAATATAATATAATAACGCTGTAGAAGAGAGGAATAGCGTTGGAGAAACCAAACTTTCACATTTTGTTTGTATGGTGTTATATTCAGTCCAGAACATATTTTGCTTTATTCATTATTGACATGTTTCTTGTTACTTTGTTGTATATTTTTTTACATGAGGTTTCCAGTTAATTGTATCATCTATTATGACACCCAAAAATTTGTTTTATTTTACCCTTTCAATGTCTACTTTGTCTTTTTGTATTTGTGTTTAAATTTCCCTTCTACTGTTACCAAATAGCTTTACTTTAGTTTTACTGAGATTCAAAAATAGTCTTTTTTTGTCATACCATCTTTTTAATTTGTTCATTTCTTCTATTATTTGTATTAGCTTCTGTGTGTTCTCTCCTGAACAAAACACAGTTGCATCATCTGCAAATAATACGAACTTTAAGTCCTTTGTAACTTTACAAATGTCGTTTGTATAAAGATTGAACGATTTTGGTCCAAGTTTTGATCCCTGAGGTACACCACAAGATATTTTCAGCTGTGTAGATGTGTGTTGGTCTATCTTCAGGTATTGCTTCTTGTTGGTTAAGTAGCTTCTTACCCAGTTCAAGACCAACCCTCTGATTCCATACCTTTCTAATTTGTTTATTAAGATACTGTGATTAATTGTGTCAAATGCTTTTGTGCAGCAGCACATGTTTTATTATCTATTGCATTGGTTATCTTTTTCGTTATTTCGATTAATGCCATTGATGTTGAGATGTTGGCTCTATATCCGTATTGGTTGTCTGTGAGTGTTTCATTTTTATTTATGAATTTTTCCAATCTATTGTTAAACAGTTTTTCAATCATTTTAGAAAATTATGAAAGTACAGAAACAGGTCTGTAGTTTGTAAACTGGTGTTTGTCACCAGTCTTATAAATTGGTAAACCTTTTGCTATTTTCATTTTATCTGGGAATTTGCCTGTTTGAAATAATAGGTTGCTGATATATGTTAAAGGTTCTGAAATCTCTTCAATAACTTTTTTTATTGTTTTCATATCAATTCTGTTGCAATCAGTTGAGGTCTTGGATTTACATTTTTTCACAAAATTTATTATTTCCTCTTTTGTCACACCTTCGAGGAACATACAGTTGGGGTTTGTATCTATGGTGTCATTCAAGTCCTCAACTGACTCAGGATCTGGAATCTTTTCCTCCGGATTTGGTCCAATGTTCACAAAGTACTTATTGAAGCTTTCAACTACTTCGTTCATATTGTAATTTTTTACATTCCCATCTGAGAGTTAATTAGGATAATCTCTCATAGCATCATTTGTATGCTCTCATATGAAACTTGCATTATGCCAACAATTTGAAGTTTTTTTAAGTAACACATTTTTTACTTTCCCTAGTAATTAATTACATGCATTAAAGAGTAATTACCTTAGTAATTCAATGACTCATTGGTAAAGCAACGAGTAACAATAATAATTTATTTTTAAAAGTAACAGCCTGTCACACAGCATCATGAAGCAGTTGGCAGGTTGGTGTTCCTGGCTAAAATCTTTGTGTGTATGTCCTCTAAAAACGTTTACCTATAAAAACACCATTGTTAAAGGTCAATTGTTTTCATGTTGTGCTGATGTTTAAACATGACCCCTTAAACCAGGGCACTTTATTTCAAATGTTGTTCTTTTGTTTTTTTGTTCGCTGAATAACTGGGCATTGCTAAATGTTATTTTAAAGAAGATTGGAGATTATATTTGACTTTTCTTATATTATTTTCAAGGCTTATTTTCTTCTCTCAATACACCTCTGAAGTTGGGATCCTATTATGCAAAACCTACTTTTCTTACTTGTTGGTACCTGTTTTGTGTATTTGGGATCTCCATCAGTCCCGAAAATTTTTAATCAAGGCATAGTGGAGATATTTAGTTACATAAACGGATATTTCCATATATGGGTTAGTTAATGGGCCAAACCATATGGGGTATGAATTTTGGTCCATATCGCCCAGTCCTACACTCTTGTTACCGACAATGCTAGCACAGTTTAGGGATGTTCTCTCTGTGTTTAATTGAGCATTACAGTTGCCCTTATGACAGAAACTGTATGTATGAGTGCACATGTACATTGTTTGAGTGTTAATAATGAAATTGTGATATTTAAGACATTTCATATTGCTCCTAATTTCTGTTTAACAAAAAAATGTCTGTGCTGCCATTTTTTTTTTTCATTTTGGTCCTTCTAAATGAAACTAAATAAACTAAGTGAAAAAGCTATGCGTACAGCCCTGGAGATGTGTTACAGACGCAACTTTACGATGCACACCGCCACTTACTGTACGGTGTTGGAGCGACAATCTACATTCGCAGACAGTCTTATTATAATGTGTTTACAATTAGCAAGGGCTAAATAAATGAATGTATGGGAAAAACTGACCCGTGTTCTATGTAGAAAAAGCTCTGGCAGTGTTTTTCCAGTGGGATACAATAAGGTTATATAAAAATAATTACATGTTACACTTGTTCAGGGTGTACCTCGCCTTTCGCTCGGATGCAGCTGGGATAGGCCCCAGCACCCCCGCAACCCTGAGAGGGGCAAGCGGTAGAAAATGGATGGAAAATAGTATAATGATAGCAATGTTTTTTGTGACCAGTGAGTGTATAAGAATGTGTGTTGTCCAGGTTTTCATCAGTGATCAAACTAGATATGAACGAATGTTGTGGAAATAAAACATCAGCAAGGGTCTAAATTATATTGGGCCTTGTGGAACATATATAAGTGTAACATAAAGTTGTGGATTCATAATTGTAGCAGTAGCAGCAAGCGAGACACGAGGACCCTCCTCTGGCTAGAAATTAATTAGCCAAGACTACAAAAGTGCTGCCAAAACAGCATACTTAAAACAGCTCCTAGAAAAACAGTACCTTTTGTGTTTTTACACAGGCAGCCTCGTTTGGACAAAGTAGTGCTTGTTTATCTGGCGTAGGAGTCTGTGACAAAGAGGTTTGATGAACGAGCATTTTCGGTTAAGTAAAGAACAAAGTATGCAGTTTTGCAGTACACAAAACTAAAGAACATCATGTTCACTCAACATGTTGAACAGACTGCAAAGTGAAAACTGGTTTGGGTTTGTGCAAGCTCAGACAAGATCTGTTGAGCACACCTCTGGGAAAAGTCACTTTTCGTAAGAGGGCGTGAATTTTTTGCCTTCCGTGTGTGTGTGTGTGTGTGTGTGTGTGTGTGTGTGTGTGTGTGTGTGTGTGTGTGTGTGTTTTGTTTAAAATGCCTTCGTATAGATGTGCAAGCATAACTTCATGTCTGGAAAAAGCCCTGTTTCAGGAAGTCTGAGTGCAGCAAATGGTGTAACACAAGAACCAGGTAAGTCAGTGATTGTATTGTATCACAGAATGAGACAGACAACAGCGAAGAAAGCAAACCTAAAGTTCAGCCGGTGAGTTGGAAGCCGGTCTGTTCAAACAGCCCTGCAATGAACAAACATGCATGCCCTGAGGCAAAGAGACAGGATAGTATACTGGTTCCCAGTAACTTATCGTAAATATTTCAATTTAACCTCCAGATTAATTTCCCAAACAGGTGCTCTCTGTCAGTGCATTTTCCCCTTCGAGGTGTGTGTATCTGTGTTTTAAGTATGTATGCAAAATATTTTGAAAAGGCTGTTAAATTTGCATGATTGATGTATTTTACTGTAACAAAACACATTATTTATTTTTTTTTAAAAACATGATAAGCCAAACTTCGTATGAACTCAGATTTTAAAAAGTCTTTAAATAAAAAAATGTAATATTTATTTCAACTTAAAAAAACTAAAAAAATGGCTCCCCAAAATAGATTTATGAAATTTAGAATTTCACAAGACAAAAAACTGGAAAATGTTTTAGAGTTGCATAAACAGACTTAATGCATGATGACATAAGATGTAATACAAAGGACTGCAGTATATCATTTTGTCTTTTATGGCTTTTTTTCCCCCATTACAAAAAAATAAAAAAATTAACTCGAGCTCAGTATTTTGCATCTTATGTTATTGTGGTATTGTGATTTTATACTAAATGCTTAAAATTAAATCCATTTAATTGTGCTTGGACCCCACAAAACAGCACCATGTTAACATGTAACATGCCCTTTTATAGGGCATCAAAACCAATACAAGTCTTATTTGTGTCTTATATCCATTACAGTGCATTATTTGTCTATTTTTCTATCATTTTTTGGCGATCATTGAAGATCGTCACCAAGTGGAACGTTCTGGGTTAATGGTGAACAATGCTAACAATAATCTTGCCGCTATCTTCCCACGACAATCAAATTGAGCAACTTTTGGCAGAACAACTTCTTGATGCTCTTCATCTTCAGCTCCTGCCTCATCAAGAAAACATTTTTTGCTTGCAACCAAAAGCATAACAATTAGCAGAGAGACAGCTCATATCCCGAAAAATGTGTAGGATAAAGCACTTGCAGGTACGACTGTATTCCGAGAAAAAGGACCTGCTTCAAGAACTACTGTTATTAGGAGAACGTGCAAAGAGTTTCATGATTTAAAAAACTGATCAGATATTAAAAGTAAACTTGTCTTTTGGTTTATTTTTGTAAATTGTAATTGTTTCATTGTGCACTGTCTTACAGCTAAGGGCATCAAGTGAGTTGCGTGAAGTACATCAGTGACACAAATCATCTTTGTTTTATTGATCATATGTCTAAATATTAATAATGGTTAACTTATATTTACACTTGTATGACCCCTGAAAATGTTTGTGTTTTCTGACTTAAAAATATTGTTACAATGTTTGAGCTTGCACTAGGGATGGGCAATATGGCCTAAAATCTATATTGCGATATACATTGCAGCCTTTTGCGATAACGATATATATCACTATATCCATATTATTTGGTATATAAATGAAAATAGAATAATTCAAAACGGATTACCAAGGCTCCTAATTTGGCTGCTGACGTATGCAATAACATATTGTGTCAGTTGGTCATCTTAATGTATTATTTTCTAAAAATTATACTTACGGTAATATACTTGTTAATTTACTGTTGAGATCTGGTTACTTTTTAACTTTTAACATGGTTCGATCAATTCTTCTGTTAAAATAGGATAAACACTTATTCTTCTGTTGTTTGGAGACTTTACATATTGTACATTTTGAGAGATACTACACATTTGGCTAGTCCTCCTGTCTCCAGGGATTTTGTAAACAATAAGAAAAACAACAAAAGATTTTGTGATAGTAAAATTATCTATTTAATCATTGTAGTATCGACTATATATGGCTCTTATACTTGGTATCATTACAGTCGATATTTGTATCGATCCACCCCTTTTGTTTACAATTAAGGCATTCTGTTAGCGGTTAGCATGGCTTATTGTATCCTCCTACTAGGGCTGCGAATCTTTGGGTGTCCCACAATTCAATTCAATATCGATTATTGGGGTCACGATTCGATTATAAATCTATTTTTTCATTTCAACGCGATTCTCGATTCCAAAACGATATTTTTCTGATTCAAAACAATTCTCTATTCATTCAATACATAGGATTTCAGCAGGATCTACTCCAGTCTGCTGACATGCAAGCAGATTTAGTAGATTTTTGTAAAAAGCTTTTATAGTTGTAAAGGACAATGTTTTATCAACTGATTGCAATAATGTAATTTTTTTTTAACTATTGAATGAACCAAAAATATGACTTATTTTATCTTTGTGAAGATATTGGACACAGTGTGTTGTCAAGCTTATGAGATGCGATGCAAGTGTAAGCCACTGTGACACTATTGTTCATCTTTTCTTTTTCTTTTTTTTATAAATGTCTGATAATGTCAATGAGAGATTTTTAATCACTGCTATGTTGAAATTGTTACTAATATTGATACTGTTGTTGATAATATTCATTCTTGTTTCACTACTTTTGGATTGTTCTGTGTCGTGTTTGTGTCTCCTCTCAATTGCTCTGTTTATTGCTGTTCTGAGTGTTGCTGGGTCGGGTTTGGTTTTGGAATTGGATTACATTATAATGGTATTGTTTTGTATTGTTTTGTTGGATTGATTATTAAAAAAAATAAAAAAATAAAAATCGATTTTTGAAAAATGAGAATCGATACTGAATCATACAACGTGAGAATGGCGATTTGAATTCGAATAAATTTTTTCCCACACCCCTACCTCCTACAGTGTGTAGTGAAGCATGTTTAGCTATTCCTCATCCATTATTACTTGTAAGAAACTTATTTATATGCCGCCATTAAGGCGATGATTACCGACTTAAAAATGGCTTTGCACATTAGCTGCTAGCTCGCTAGCAACAATGCTACATTGCTTTAAGGACGCGTCTGTTTGGTTGTCGCTGCCAAATTTTTGGGACACAGCTAGAATGTGTCATTCAACATGCATTATCACGATACAACAGTAATGTTAAAAGCTCTATTGTCGTCATTTATATCATTTATATATGCCTCCGTCCGCGGGGTTTTGCAGTCTGGCTACATTATGACATCAAAGCGAGCTGGGCGTACTTGTTTGGACATGGAGTCAAGCTCTCAGCCAGAGGCGGAGGAGCTCTGTATGAGGCCAGCTGAGTTTTAGGAAACGCAAAAAAGGTAAGATAAAATATTATTATCATCTAATCTTGGCATGAGCATAAAAACACTGACATGCAGTGACATAAATCCTGCTAAAACAGCTTTTTTATGCAGACCGGGTGTGTAGGTGTACCTAATTATGTGAATCTATATAATTTTCATGAAGTTTGTTTTTCGGCAGTGTTTGGAAATTAAAATAGTTGTGACGTTAGTCTTTGAGATATATATTTCAACAGTGTATATTTTCAGAAAATAAATTATGATGCTTTTGGAGAGACTGGGGCGTGGTTTCATTTACAATCTGGGAATGTCTCCAGAAACAAACATCAACAGACATACACAAAAAGTAGGTTATAAATGTGACTGTGGAGAAAATATCACACAGCATTTTGACCAATACAAGGAATATCCAATACATATTATCTAGCCTACAAGTATTTAAAATGTAGACTAAAATGTCCCCTTTAATAATTTACTATGGAAAAATGTATATCGAAATCTGACCAACCAGGTTGAAAAGCTTAGCAGAAATGGATTGTAGACTGAGTTCAGAGAAGGTTTTGTTTAAGTGCAGCAAAAAGAAAGTAACAGGACAAAAAGTTATTGTGGGTTCTTACCATGGCTGTTTCCTTGAGTCTGGGACGATCTTCCTGATTTGTGTCCACCTTTGTTTCCACTAGGATGCGCAGCCACGTGTCCATCCAAAGCCAAGTCCAACGCAGGACCAAGACCCGGGTTCTGTCCTTTAGCTCTGAGATCCTTCCTTTTCTTGCCCTTCAGCCAGCCCAAGGCCCGGCCCAGGGAGTGACTGCGTTTTTTCCTCCCTTTATTACTGTGCTTCTCTTGAGCAAAGATCTCAACCACATCGTGGGGAATCAGCTCCCCGAAGCCCAGAGAGTCACGGTTTGACATCCCACCACTTTCTGGAAATGTTCCCTGAAA
>NC_084733.1:45709792-45717292 GCF_033978785.1 Entelurus aequoreus | reverse complement strand
GCCTGTTTTTGAAATGATGCCCCGTGTAAAACATTCCCTGCCAATTCCAAACAGCTCATTGTTAGTTACTCTTGTTTAGTAAATTTTTAGTGATGTGAAGGAAAAACATTTTTTTTACAGATTAGCCACAACAGCACGGCGTTTCCCCCTTGTGCCAGTCACCACGCACGGTCACACACTTCTGTGGGATGGTATTCCACTCCAAATGTAGGATGGAGGTGGGGGAGGGGTTGCCATATACATAAAGGTATGAAAATGCCACTGCTGAACCTCATCTCAATCTCCCTTAGCATTAAGATAGTCTTCAGTACTGAAAAGCAAAATGTTTCCAGTGCTGTAAATGCCACCCCACCTTACTATCCCAGTCTTCTCTATACCATGAACCTACGTTGTAACTTGTGTAAACATAATCTGGACAAATCACTGAATATAAAATTATTACCTAGAAATGGTTAGACGGTTGGCTGCAGAGAACGAGGGTTCAAACCCTAGTTAGGGCATCTCTGTGTGGATTTTACATAATCTCTCTGTGCGTGGGTTTTCTCCAGATACTCAGGTTTCCTCCTACATTCCAAAAATATGTATATTAGGCTAATTGGAGACACTAACTTTTTCATAAATATGAATATGAGGTTGTTAGTGTCACGATCCTCCATGACAATTTGGACTGAGGGAGGTTATTATACTGTTTGGATGGTATTTCCGTTTCCAGCACTGGCTCGGACACCTGTACTTGGTTGCTAATCAGTGTTCCACTGGACAGGGCGGGATCATTGTTGTTTGCTACCTCAACAAGTGTAGACTTGTTTGTGCACTTCCTAGCTGCATTATATCTCCGAGCTGCACTTGAGCTCACTAAATACATTTTTGCCCACACTATGCCTCGGCCTGGGCCTGGGCCGATATTCGATAAGTCAAGTTTTCCAGCCTCAATAATCTTTGTGTGTATGTTTTGTTACAGGTTATAAGAGTGGTCACTCTGTCGCAACAGTTTCAGCAGCTGCGGGTGTTTGTTTTACAAATAAACGGTAGTAATGATAACCTCTGTAAAACTTCAGACGGTTAGTATTCCTGTATTAAATAAAGTTATTGAAAAAAAACTTGATTGATAACCAAACACCTGATAACATTTTTGAGACCAACGAGCGTTAGCTTTCTAGCTAGCTTAAATGCTAACATGTAAACAGGAGACATTAACATCTTTCCCCATTAAGAAACGTCATTCCCCAATCTAAACTCGTATAAACACATATTACTGTCTAAACAACTGAGCTACAGTAGTCACATTGAACATAAAGGCTGTGCTATTTTTAAACCAAGTGATCTATATAAACTCCACAGTGTCCAGCTGAAACAGACAAACATGGACTCCGTTCAACAGGAAATGTACTCGCGTGACGTCACACAAACTAGAAGTGAAATAACTGATCACGCGATTCACTTTTTTTTTTAAACATTCTAAAACGTTTACAAATTAAAAAGGAAGAAGATAAATATATTCAAACAGAGAACTACAAATAATGTGTCTCTAACGAAGCCAGAACAATATTTGATGTTTCCTCTGTTCGTAATATTGCCGTTATATAATACTTTTACTAGTAACGAGTGATCTAATGAATTACTTTTAGGTCTGTAACAACGCTGTTAACGATAGCTTGATGTAACGTGGCACGCTACATTTGATGTGGTTTTATGTCGAAAACAAGACAACGTCATAAGTGCAGCAAGTTCAATGCAGAAAAAATATTTTTTCTCGTGAAAGCAACAAGCAGCACCACACAAAAATGACCTTGATATCAAATAGGAAGAGGGACCATCCCACTGTGACACAGCAGACAACATACACACACACGTACACAATGGGAATATTGAATAACAAATCAATGATTGAAGTGACAAAGTTGCCATCCAAAATATACCCCGTTTGTTGACAAGAAATGACAGCCATCAAAGCACGTTCAATCTATTTATTAAGCAGAGGTAACACAATCCGATTAAAATATTCAAAAGAGCTGCCGTCCAGGCCGACAAAGTGCACTGCTAACTGCTAATAAACACAGCTCTGTTGAAAACCCTCGATGACGTCACACGTCACTAGGCAACAGGCCCCACCCTTTAAAAGCACAGACTCCGCACACTGTGCCCTTATATTAAACATCTCTCAAATGCATATGCCAAATATTTAAAGTTTTTTTTTTTAAGTAACCTATAAATTGCTTTCCTTCGTAATTAACTACATTTCTTAAAGAGTATTTTTGTTAGTAATTAAATTATTTTTTTGGTAAAGTAACAAGTACCTATAATTAATTACTTTTTAAAAATTATTTTCAGAACACTGCAACTAGACAAAATATTTCAGCGTGTGTATAATTACTTTTCGAGCACATTAACCAATACCACATTATTAATGATAAAGATAAACATTTTGGTCACAATAACTTTATATATATTTGAGAATCCCCAACCCTCTCCTTAACAGAAACAGAACCTATTTTATTGCTTTTGGTTGGGATTTTTTTTCAAGTGCAACGTTTTGCTTACAGACAGGCTATATTTTATTTTCATCGTGCGTTTGTTTTATTTAACCTGGTATTTAAAAGTTAACATTTTAATTACAATTACAATTAGTAATATACGAGAAATACAAGTTTATTGCATTTGAGAAAGGGTATACTTGCATTATTATCATTATGTATACATCAGTGGTTAATTTGGTACAAGAAAAATAATGGCAATAATATTGTTTATCGGCAATAATTTGTAGCTCAATATATCTTCCAGCAAAAGTTGTTATTGGCCCAGGCCTAACTATGCCTGCTGTCTCTGCATCCTAGGATCACGCTTTACACTTCACTTGGACGAACATGAGTTTGTCTCTATGTGCCCGTCGATTAATTGGCTGGCGACCAGTTCAGGGTGTACCCCGCCTCTCACCCAAAGTCAGCTGAGATAGGCTTTAGTTTACCAGTGACCCTAATGAGGACAAGCGGTGTAGAAAATGGATGAAAGCTGAAAGCTAAAACCAATAGCCGATAACAACAGCAGAATAAATTGTGAAAATTGGGCATAATTTACATGGGTGCAACACACACACTCATTTGTATCTCTTATCCTAGAAATGGAGCATGATTTTTTTTAAAGGATTACCATTATTAGCAACTATCAAACACAAAGTTCTAAACTTAATTTTTGAAGAGACATTAAAAACCATTTATCAGCATCCTGATATAGGATCGTCATGAAGGCTAAGCCAGACGACAATTTTATTTATGGATGGTATCGATCTCTTACATAAACCCACACTCAACCTGTTTTTCCTAGTCCTGCCCTGGTCCTATTTGAGACCTGGCGTTTACAATGGATGTTAGACTATCACAACTCCCTGTGCAGAGTCAATATACCTGCAGCATTGTCCCCAGCTTAGCTGACATTAAAGGCAGTGTGTGCGCATCAAGTCAACAAAGACTTGCTATGGTTTGTATGCTGTCATATAAATATTTTAATACATATTCATTTTAATATGTCAATAAACTGTAAAAGTGATTATGAAGAAATGGTAGGTGCTGACTCTGCCTATACTGGAGCTTAAGGGCATACATTTCAGACCAAATCTAGGTCTCTTCTGCTTTTATGAATGCAGGTAAACATAGTTAAAGGAAAATTGCACTGTTATTTTTTTTTATTTTGCCTATCATCCTCATATGCCTTTCTTTTTTCTATGCATTTGAACAAAAACTGCTGGTATGAGCCGGCTAACAATGCAGGTAATAAATACAGGAGTGTCGACTGCCAGGATACAATCTATTCTGAATAAGCCCTCTAAAAAACACAAAAAATACCCTACACCACTTTATATACATTCTGTAAGTATATATATATATATATATATATATATATATATATATATATATATATATATATATATATATATATATATATATATATATATATATATATATATATATATATATATATATATGTTGTAATGTAGTAACAAACACTCATGATAATTATGTAATTTTTACAGTATTTTTGTCATTTTAATCACTACCGTGACTTTTTTGCTTGGCGCATTGGTTTCACAGAGCGCGTAGCAATGAACTTTACTTCTGTCAAAAACAAAATAGAAGCACTTTTTGTGTTTGCTACAACTAATGGCAAACTTTGTGACAGCCTTGTAGCGTTATCATGTAGCACTAATGCTAAACATTTCAAATATGAACATAAAACAGTGACTTACAATGTCCGCTCTTACTGGGATGAGGACTGGTGGGATGGTTGTATCTTTCAGCACATGTGCTCTCCTTGAGCTGGTAATTTCAGAATCCTCTCCCATCAAATTGAAAAAAAAAATTCTTAATAATGTTGGGTTTTACGCTGCGTTCCATTTGTTGAGGGCCAAGAAGAGAGCCATATAGTGCGTTAGGAGCGTGTGGATTTTCAAAGTTGACCAACTTCTCGGCTTGGTTCCACAATCTTCTACTATAAAAGTAAGAGTCATGATTTAGAATCTAGCATTAACTTGTACTAACTCAAAGGCAATACAGCAGCAACATAAGCAGCTCAAACTCATTCTTCTTTAATTTATGGTGAGTCACAACGAATGTTATTAGCAAGTATCTATCTGCATTGTTTGCTGTCTCGTACTAGCAGTTTTTTTCTTTTTAGAAAGCACAAAATAGGAAAGACATTTGTGCTCTTAGCTCACACCGGGATTGTGAATGATAGCCAAAATACCTCCAAAACTGCACTTCATTGTTGACAATCCTTATGAGAGACAAGAACACAAATGTATTTGGGGTTTTTTTGCATTCGAATTTGCCATAATCGGCTTATTCTAGGTGGCTAGCAATGGAGCTAATGGGAACAATACATTCAGCCTCTAAGTCACTTTAAAAATGCTTCCAAAAACTGCCAACAATACTTCATTTACGTTGTGAGAGTGAACACTGCGGAACTGCTTTGCTACCGTGGTAAAACATTGGCTTGCGACAGCATGCTACGGTATTGACCGTAAACTAGCTTCTGCATCAGCAGCTGAATAGCTTTTGAGTTTGTAATGCACAATACACTGCGATAGGACACCAATCTGTACTGAATGAAAAATAATAACATTACGTGCAGAAGCAGTCCATTTCAGTCGGCATAGCTTGGCTCCAAGCACCACATTTTACAAGGCCAAGTCATGCCGATACTAACTTTCTCGGCTTCTGTCTGCTCCAACGTTCCACCCTCTCTGCATGCTCGCTTACCTTTTATAAACAGAGGTTCATCCTCCGTTTACTCAGCTTCAAAAATATAAGGTTATGAATCTTCTTTTGCCCAAAAATAGTCATCTTCGTCATCTAATACCAAGTCTGCCATGATTAGCAAACACACACGGAAATAGAAAGTACGTTGTTATGGGCACTAATGCTTAAAATTACCAAAATACGGTAAATATTTTATGTACAATTGTTATGAACGTGTTTGTTACTACATTATATATATATATATATAATATATATATATATATATATATATATATATATATATATATATATATATATATATATATATATATATATATATATATATATATATATACTTACAGCATATATATAAAACGTTGATAGAGAGTTTTGTAGTTGTTTTAGAGGACTTTGATGGGAACATAGGGGACTCCCATCAACCGTAACTTGCAAGCGTTTCTTTTTTCATTCCAAAAAAAGTACAGTTCCCCTTTAAAGAAACACAATGCAGTGACACATGTCCGACCTAAAGCAAAGCACATAGGCAAAAGTTGAAAAGAGTAAGCCAAATTCACAAATCTAAAGTGAAGTATCACAAATATTCAAAAAATCAAGTGCTACCTTTTTTGCTGAAGCACTAGGAAAGACCATAATATTTTTTTTTGCTACAAACAGCTACCTTACATTGCTTACTTTGTCAGCAATGCTTTTTAAAGTGGTATTCAAACCACAAGATGCTAACCACAATTTTACTAAACTGCATCTGATGTGTCATGTGATCCTGCATGGTAAGGAGTTGATTTAAAGATTCAATAAAATACTTATTTGATCCTGTTTAAAGACTTCTAAAAAACCCACGACTCACGACTGTAGACTCTGACGCCATGTCCACACGAACAAGCATATTTCAAAGAACAGATATATTTCCTTTCTCCACATGCAAACTGTGTTTAAGGTTACTGAAAAGGGGCCAGGGGCGTATTTTCCAAGACTACAAGTGCAGTGCTTGTATAGAGTTTCTTCTTTTAAAAGACAACTATGTGTGCCTTATTGTTATGAAGCAGGAGTACATGTCTACTAAAATGATCAGGGTGCTGATTTTAGGAGTACTGTGCTTAACCCTTGTGTGGTGTTCATATTGTTGTTACTCAGCCAGTGTTTGTAGGTCTGATGGACCCGTTGCATTTTGTGGCTTTTAATGTCTCACAATCAAACACTTTTATGTTAAAATACTGAACAGATGTTTACCTTATCCCAAAAAACATCTGTAATGAAGTGTTTCGAGAGGCTAGTAAAGGAATACGTTGTCTCCAGACTCCCCCCCACATTTGACCCATACCAGTTTGCTTATCGCCCTAACCGCTCCACAGAGGATGCCATCTCCTCTGCACTCCACCTGAGCTTAGAACATCTGGAAGGAAAAGACACACACGTGCGGATGTTGTTTCTGGACTTCAGCTCGACATTCAACACCATCATCCCGCAGCACTTGGTGAGCAAACTGGCCCCCCTTGGATTCAGTACCCCCCTTTGCAACTTGCTGCTTGACTTCCTCACAGACAGACCCCAATCTGTGAGAGTGGGCAACAACACCACTAGTGCCATCTCCCTGAGCACCGGCTCCCCCCAGGGCTGCGTCCTGAGTCCGCTGCTGTTCACGTTGATGACTCATGACTGCTGCGCCAGGTCCACTACTAACCAAATTGTGAAGTATGCGGATGACACAACAGTAGTGGGCCTCATCCGTGACAACAACGACATGGACTACAGGGAGGAGGTGAAACATCTGGTTGACTGGTGCAGAACCAAAAACCTGGTCCTGAATGTCAACAAGACCAAGGAGATCATCGTCAACTTCAGGAGGCACCAGTCCAGTCACACTACACTCTTCATCGACGGCACAACAGTGGAGATGGTAAGCAGCACCAAGTTCCTGGGGGTGCAGATAACTGACAATATGACCTGGTCTTGTAAAAAGAGCTCAGCAGCGCATGCACTTTTTGCGGCGGATGAAAAGAGCACAGCTCCCTCGCCCCATTCTCAGCACATTCTACAGAAGCACTATAGAGAGCCTACTGACCAACTGCATCTCTGTCTGGACTGGAGCCTGCAGTGCCTCAGACTGGAAGTCTCTCCAGAGAGTGGTGAGGACGGCGGAAAAGATCATCAGCACTCCTCTTCCTCCTATCCAGGAGATTGCAAAAAGCCGCTGCCTGACCAGGGCTCAGAAAATCTGCAGAGACTCCTCCCACCCCCACCAAGGACTGTT